>NW_015115390.1:15693-27905 GCF_001443285.1 Poecilia latipinna
CCGGGCATAAGAGAGGATTTAACGAGTCAAAAGGTTTTTAAAGTTCAAGAATTTTTCCTCTCTTAACAGTAGGCAGCTATTTTTGGGTCTGAGGTGATTGTGGAGCTGATCTGTGACACACACATGACCCAGACCTTGTCTGTGTAAACTCTCTCCTGTTTCCTGTCTGGAACAGGAAGTAAAGTTGTTGGTCTGATTTTACCATCCAGGATCAGAGTCAGGAGAAACAGGCTTCCTTGGTTTTTGTCTGAATTTGAACCGTTTATCTCTTCCAGTTTATGACTCCCAGCTGGTTCTGGTTTGGTGGGATAGTTTCTATCTGTGATTCTCACATCCTGACTTCAGAGGCAAACAGCATCACTCTCCTCATTAAGTCAGGACAGTCCATAAGAGTTTTCACCTGATTTATAGTGGATAATTTTTGTTATCCACTTTGTTCCAGTTTTACAGCAGAATCCAGTTTTTCTTTGGAAATCTGCAGTTAAAGATTAAATGGTTTTGTTTACACCAGAGATCATTTGTAGGATCCGCATCTGATTGGTCCCATAATGTGTGCCGTATGGACGGGTGATCCAGTGGGTTGGTTCTGAGTCGGGTTCAGACGGATAAAAGAACTGAGTGAGGGAGCAGACGGGCTCAGTAACTCAGGAATGGTTCTGATAAACGGGCCTGAAAGATGGAGGAAAACTGGGTCAGAAACCCAGTACTGCTGTTGCTATGGAGGAGAAACTTCTGCACACATGACCTTTGACCTTTCCGAACAATGACGATGGCTTCATGTTGACCTTAGATTGAACCAGAGTAATCCTTTCTACCTGAGACACCTGAGAACAGATGTCAAAGGAACATTTCTAGTTAGTTTTGTTGTAGTTAGTTTTTTAAATGAATAAACTCTGGTCTTCTTTTAGAAGGAATGTGTGACAGGAGATCTTGAATGAGACGTCTGGTCCATAAAGAGAAACACACACACACACACACACACACACAGATAAACAGAGCTGCTGTCAGCAGCCATTCCTTGAGGGAGGAGTCATAAAAGAGGAACATGAATCACACAGCAAAGGAAGGAGATTAATCTGTTGTATTAGGAGGGAAATGCAACACACTTCTTAGCTACTATTTCTGCTGCTGGTTCTTTTGGGCCTGGTTCTGGACCATTTCAGATTTTTATTCTGGTTCTGTGTTCAGTTCTGTGTAAGTAATAGCCTCTCTTACACCTTTTATGTTATTAAAAAAAAGAATTACTACTAAAAGCTTCTGATTTGGTTGAAGTCCAGTATATTTTAAACAAGCAGAAGTAGAAACGTATTTAATTTATATGTAAAGTCTTCCAACAGTCTGTTGAACATAATATTAAATTATGAATGGATGGTGATTTAACCAGCTATAGCTGCAGAAGGAGGAAGCGAATCAGAGGACAAATAAAAATCAAAGTGCAGCTCTCAGCTGTTGTTTTACCCTCAGTGTCTCTTTGGCTCCATGATGGTTTTCTGTTTCCTGGTGGCATTAATATTTAAGTTTACTCATGGTATTTTTTATTTTGGTTTAATTGCATAAATATTGTCTGCAGTTCAGTCACATTATTCTGTTCCATGCAGACACATTTTTACCTGCACATTTTGTGGAACCTGTAGCAGATAAATATAATCTGCATCACCTTTTCTGGGCTTTATAGACGCAGGACACCGAGACGATTTTATATTGTTTAAATGTTGCACATATTTGACCAGCAGCGTCTGACATTCAGTCCACGCCGCCTCCTCACCACAGCAACCCCAGATCAATTTCTTAGCATGTCGGTTTCCACCTGCTCTGCTAACATGCTAAATATAGCAGCAATCTGGTTCTGGTTCATAATATGTCACATTACTGGTGGTCAGTTGTTACCTTTGCATATCATCTTCCCATTATGTTGAACTTTGTGATGATCAGCTGCTCTGTATGTTCATGAAGGCCGACCTGCTGGTGATTTTGTTCTGTTTGCGTCTGGATGGTAGTTCAGGGTTTTGTGTGCCGTTGAGTTTCCTCTGGTTTAAAAACGCTTGTTGCGCCTTTTTAACAGCTCAAAACCAAATATATAATAATAATACTCATTAATACACACAATGGAATGAGAAGTTGCAGGAAACCGGATCTTTATGACTGCTCCACGGTTTTCCCTGTCTTTGAACCTGATTGGTTTACAGCCAATCAGGTTCAGGGAAAAGGAATAGCGCTTACTGATTGGCTGCTATCAGGTAGCATTGCTCCCAAGCTGCATTTCTTTTGATTCTGAGAATAAATCCTTAAAGAGGATAATTTTTTGTACATAATTTGGATTTACGTTCCACAGAAAAAATCCAAACTGGAGCCACCAGATCCTGAAACCCATAAAGCTTTACCGGCAAGAAGAAAATATTTATTATCCTATAAATATTTGACAGAAATATTTGATAGTTCTGCTTTTCAGTGACTGTTGCTGCAGCAGAAACAAATCCCCAGCCTGTGAAGGGGAAACCTGGGGAGAAAATCACTCTGGACTTTGGAGACCAAAAGCTGAAAGAGGCGGATTGGGTCGTTTGGTCCCGAGGTTCGGACAGCGCCGTCCTCGCTCGGTACATCGACAGAGATTTATTTATATTATCCAGGAGGTTCCAGCTGGATACAGAAACCGGGTCGCTCACCATCCTGGACCTCAGTGTGAACGACACCGGAACCTATCAGGGCCAGAACCTGAATGGAAACACGACCCGGAGACGTTTCCACCTGACTGTTGACGGTGAGGAAACGGCGGGAAACTAAAATCCATCCGAACTACTTTGAGTTCTGAGACGTTTCTACGTTCTGCTGATTTAAACACATATCGTGTTTCTTAAAGCAGCTTTCTATCTGTTTCTGGTTCAGAACTGGGCCGCAGTCCAGAAACCTCTGGACCTTCAGCAGGCAGGTCCCACTGGGCCGGTGTCGCTGCTCTGCTGGTTCTGATCGTTGCTGTGCTGCTCGGTTTCTCACAGGTCAGGGTTGGTCTAAGCTGCTGTTTAAACCAGACATGGTTAAATAGCAGCTTTAGTTTGGTTGAAGAATGAAATTTATCGCTTCTGCATTTTGAGCACATTTCATGAAAACATTGTCCTCCTTTGAGAAGAACCGGTCAGACTGAGTTATTTTCCTTTTTCCACAGATACAGTCAGAGCAGAAATGGTCTGATCTGGATCTTCTGAGGACAGAAACATCTGCAGCCTCCAGCTGCATTTCTGGAGCCCATCGTCCAAAAAAATGAGACGAATTTAAGGAGACATGATGCAGTGATCTGGTCATAAACGTTTAAACCTGAACAGAATCATTCCTAATAATGAAAAACCAAATGCAGATATGAAGTTTGCAGCTTGTTGATCCCTGCAGGAATCTGACAGTCGAACGGATGAGCTGCTGCTGGGGAAACCGTGACGTTGCTGCTGTTTTCTCTGGTTTTAAACTAGATAATTATGGTTGGTTGTCATAACGGATCCATCTGGAGAAACTGACTTGACTGTTACAGTTACGTTTATTTGATCCTTTAAAGGTGACATGTCATTCTTTAAATCCTTTATTTTCATGTTTTAATATTCAGCTGAAATGATGTATCTGACATGATGATCCTCCTGGAAAAGAGGATTTTGACACGTCAGCTTTAAACTGGAGGTTTCCTTCCAGAGTTTTACACACGTTATGAAAGTGAATGGAGATAATCGACTCATCTCCTCGTCTGTGCAGAAACTGAAGCAGATTTCTTTCTGCTGATTCATGACCTGATAAATGAACTGAACGCTTCAACTGTTTCCAGTTGCTGGAGATTTAATTTTTTCTCTGAATATTTACAAATAAGTTATGAGTTTATTTTAAAAAAGACTGCACAAAGCGGAGCATGTGAACAAGTTGTTCTTTAAACTGGTGAAGCTCAGCTTCTCCTCCTGAAACATTCAAACCTCCATCAGTTCTTGTTCCTTCTTTACTGTCAGAATTTAACCTGCAGAAACTTTAAATCTTCGTTTTGTTCTTTGTTCTCTTGAATTTGTGAGCAGATAAAGTTACACAACCATCTGAAATGTTTTATTTCTGGGATTTATCCTTAACTGTTTGAAAACATTTATTGCGTCTGAGTCTTTTTGATTTGCTATTTTCTTTTAAATGCATTAAAATAATTCACAAATATGGTTTGTTTTTCCAGCAGATAATTATTGTGTTTATCATAAAGCTCAAACCCTCTGCAGTCCATCAGTTTTCCACCTTCAGTCCAGAAGTCAGAGCTGAACCAACCAGATGTTTTCCTTTCTGCATTCAGCCCTGTGTATCCAGTGTTTTTCCTGTCTTGCAGTATAACACAATAAAACCTGGTTGACCTTCAGCATGTTTGATTCTTTGCTCCGTTGTTCAGATTTCTGTCCAAGAATCTGGTTATATTTGTGTCACATAGTTGAGATCAAAGCTTCCTGCGTGCTATGATGCAATGTGTGAAGATTGTTCCAACAAATCCCCACAGCTGCCTAATAAAACCAGTGTGGCGATTCTGGAGCCTGAGTGGGAGATCAGGGACCTTTTCCAGACTCCTGAGTTTGGACCTCCAGTTATTTCCTCAGACGTAGAACCTCCTCCCACCACCCGCCCCGGGTTTGGACAGACCGCTGTAGAAACTGACAGACATGATTATTCTGCCTCTGATTGTTGGTTCTGGAAAGTTTCTTATTCTAAATCCTTCAAAAAAAGAGAAAAGTTCACTTAAACTGGTTGATGTCGATTTTTATTCATGTTAAACGAAACAGAAGAACCAAAAAGTTCTGAGCTGAAGAAAACTTCCTCCGACTAAATGGAGTAAACTCAGGTTCTGTTCTATGGTTCTGTTTCATCGGTTCTGAATGCAGAACCAGGAAGTGTCTGAACTCTGCATGTCCTCAGGTCCGATCCTCCCAGTCTGCAGCAGCGTTTCATTTCTAGATGAATTCAGATCAATTAAAGCAACAAATGAGATGTTAAAGTTGATCAAACCAGAATGTCAGAATGTTGATGATGCTGAGACATAATAAAGTTTCCACAGAGGAAAATGGTTCTTGTTCCTGTCAGTGACGAGATGATGATGATGATGATGATGATGATGATGATGATGATGGTTCAGGCAGTGAAACAGAACCAGCTGGAACCAAAGCAGGATGCTCTGATGATGATGGAGAGTTTCTGTTGTCTTCCTGAAGGGTTTGAGTCGCTCCTCAGAAATCAGAGGTCACTGAGGTCAGCTGTTCCAGTTGCCTGCATGTTCAGAGCAGCATAAACTGCAGCATAAACTGCAGCACCAAGGCTGCAGTGGCTACAGGGTGAAAGTCCTGATCTTTCCTCACAGTGGAAGTGGGATCAGCAGCTCAGCTACAAAGTGGTCGACCACTTACTGTGCATTCACACCATGTTAATCCAGTTTACTCCAACTCCAGTCCGCCAGAAAGTCCAGTCCGGTTAGTGAGGTGTGAATGCTAAGCTAACTCTGGTCCGTCTACAAACCTCTGTCTCTGGTTGGTTGAAGTGAACTCTGGTTCAGTTCCAATGCTTGTGAACACCAAGCGGACCAGAGACCGCTCCAAAAGCAGGAAGTGGACTATAGCGCAGGGCTTTCTGGGTAAATACAACCAAAGCTAACATGCTAGCCTAGCACTAGCAGCAGAACAGGTTGGTTTGACTCAGAGCAGAGAGAAAGAGAACCACAGCAGCTGGACGAGGAGCAGATGATGAAATTCTGGTTCCTGATCAAACCGAATTCACTGAACCTCTGAAGACATCAACCAGGAAGTAAAAGCTCAGATCCAGGCTGGTCTCCCAGCTGGACAGAGTCCCTTCAGGACAACAAAGTCAATGTTCTGCTGTGGCCATCACACACTGTTTGGTTTAACTTCAGAAAAAGTGGGAGTGTCTCTTTATTAACTATGTAAACTTCTGGTTTCGACTGGAAGCAGAGCCCATTTTTCTCATACCGGAGCAGGTGGATGTATTTTTAACCATTTCTTTTGGCTTAATTAGAGAAAAACGGTCACAATTTGTGTTTGAAGAGGCGCTTCAAGGTTACAATGGATCAAAAATAACCTTCATACCATCAGTGAGGCTGGGCTGCTGGTGTGTTCATGACCCTCCTCCATCTGGGAGGAGCGGGAGGACGGCCAGTCTCTGTGCCGGTGCAGGAGCCGTGCAGACGGTCAGATTTGTTCTGGGGGTGTAAAAAGACGTCAGGCTCCCTTCGCTGTTTCATCCACATGGATTTCTGGAAGGTTCTGCTTCTCCGTGAGTTTTTCGGTTCTTATTTCTGTGTTTTTGTGAAGTCAGGTTCGGTTCACATGTCGGCAGTTCTGTTCAGAGTTTATCGGCATCTTTTCTGCGGAGTTTAGGAGAACTAACAGGCTGATGGTACCGAACCAGAACAGAACCTGAAACACACCGGAGCCGGATGAAACTTCGGGAAACAAGAGAAACCTTTAAACATCTCCAGGGAGAGGGACGCGGAGTTTATGGCTTTTAAATTATGATGAATGATAAACGGAAGGAGAATCCAGGAATCCAGAATGATTCAGTTCGGGTTCTGTTGCATCAGCAGCAGGTCAGATGAAGGAAAACCTGCAGGAGGTTTGTGTCTTTAAACAAGCGGATTGAGAATCATTCAGAATCTGCGAACAGTTATGAAACTGATTAAACACGGATATTGTTACATTTAAAGCTATTGATACGTTTTATTGTAATTACAGATAATTCTCATGAGGCTCCTTTGTCAGATTAATAACCTTTAAACGCACAAAATGTTTTTAATTCTGTAATATTTTAACCTCAAACAATGTTTAAATTCACTGGAAGCAGAAAATGTTCGTAATGAATAGGAATAAATAACATGCATCTTGTATGTCGCATGTTTCAGCAGGTCGTTTTAGTCACAGTGGTGTTAGAAATGAGGAGTTGCGCAACAAAGCAGGGAGAGCAGTGATGGTGATGCTGTAACTTCCGGATGAATCACCTTTTCCTCCATTGTTCTCACATCGTCTGCCTTGACCAACATTATTACTAGAGCAAGAGAGACAAAATGTTTCAGAATGAAATCTACACAAATCATTTTTCTAACAGTGATCAGATCAGAGGATCGATCTGATCGGATCTGATGGCAGTTAAACCTGTGGACCTTCTGAAGAACTTTGAACGGCCTTGTTGCTGAAATGTGCTATAAATAAATAAAAGTACTTAAAATCCTTTTATTTGAGTCTTTCTGTGTTTTCTGCCTCATTTGTCTTGAGTGGAGCTGAGGAGGAACAAGTTACATTTACTTCAGTAACTTTTTGAAAAAAAAAAACTTTTAGGAGTATTTTTACTACGCTGTACTTTTTACTTTTACTCAAGTAATTTTATTATGAAGTATCAGTAAAATTTCTGGATTTTCAACCCACTGACTGAAAAACAAACATGTTTTAACCAAAAATTCACCAAACTCACACCTGCAGTTTCTGTTAAAGTTAATCAGTTTTTCTTTTGCTTAACTTTGTTTTTTGTCACTTATGTGAATTATTGTCATTTTTGTCCTTAAATTATCAAACTTTCCACTTTATATTTAGATCCATCTGATGATGTAAATATGAACTGATTGATAATTTGATCAGTTATTTTACACTTCAGTAAACTTTTTACCAAATACTTTTCCACTCTTGGATGACTCATTTTACTTTTACTTGAGTAACTTTCTGTTGAAGTAGTGTTAGTCGTAGTAACATGTTTGGGTTCTTTACCTGTGGCTGTGAGGCGGAAACGGACGGACTGGTTCTGTGAACTGACCGGGTTCTGTGGAGAAACTGTCTCCGTTCCCCAGGATGAACAGATCAGTGTTTAGATCCTCTGAAAGTTGATTCTGATCACCTTGTTTTAACCTGATGGAGAATCTGGAGCATTTAGTTTTTAACTCTGTGATCTGTTTGTGTTTCAGTCGCTGCAGCAGCAGCAGCTGCAGCAGTAAATCTAACCAGGAAGGTTGGTGAGGACGTGACGTTGAGTCTGGGACACAGGCTGCTGAAACCTGGCGACCTGGTGGTCTGGTCCTACGGTCCAGAGACGGGGAAGGAAAATCGTCTCTTCGACATCGACATCGGGAATCATGGTGGATCGACCAAACGAGACCAGTTTGATCTGGATCTGACCACCGGCTCTCTGACCATTAAACATCTCTCAGCTGCAGACTCTGCAGTCTATTATGGTCAGATCATCAATGGCAACGGGACCAATCAAATCTACAACCTGATGGTGGAGGGTAAGTATCTCAGCTGGATCAGTACATGCAGGTCCTAGCGGTGCTTTGACTAGGCCAGAAATTATCTGAAACATCCGATAATCTGAGCATCTTTAAGATTATCAAAAGAGAAAAACTGGCAAAAAATGGCAGAACAATGTTGCCATGGGAACCAGGAATGAAATCCGTTTCTCTCCAACCAGGCTGGGATTATCAGTTGGGGTTGATATTTCCAACAGGCTGAAGAGCCGAAACAATGACTGTAACTCAGATCAGCAGATGAC
Source organism: Poecilia latipinna (assembly GCF_001443285.1). Taxonomy (NCBI): domain Eukaryota; kingdom Metazoa; phylum Chordata; class Actinopteri; order Cyprinodontiformes; family Poeciliidae; genus Poecilia; species Poecilia latipinna. Next base: position 24,229 of record NW_015115390.1, read on the forward strand.
GACCTTCATCTCTCACCAACAGGAAAAACGTCTGAAACTAAAACGACAGTGAAATAAACTAAATCTGCTCAGTTCAGCCAGCCAGGTTCAAACCAGATTCTCTTATAGAAAGTTTTATAGTCATCTAAACCTCCATGCAAAACGTTAAAAATGTTTTGGAGGATTTTAACTCCCAAACTTTTATAGATATTATTTAGTTTGTAGATTAAAAATCTCTTAAATTGGATTTGGAAAAATCTCAGCCAGTCCATGGATAGAAACTGAACATTTTATTAATCCTAGAAATGGAAACTCATTATAAAACCTGCTGCTGTTTGATTCACAGGGCCTGGTCCCATCCAACCCATCCAACCCATCCAACCAACAGCTGAACCTCAACAACATGGAAACATCTGGATCATCATCGGTGCCATCGTTGTTGTTGTTGTTGTTCTCATCTGTCTCCTCATTGCTTTTATAGTGAAGAAGAAAAAATTCAGTGAGTGATAAAAGGTGTTTTATTTTGATCATATTAATATTGTTTTATGGTTTACATTTCACTGCATTTGGACAAATGAAACAGTTAAATTGTGTTTCTCTGAATCCCCTTAAAGCTGAACAACATAATCCAGCGTAGAGCAGAAATCACTGAGCTAAGCTGCATTAGCATTCTGTTAGCATTCTGTTAGCATTCTGTTAGCATTCTGTTAGCATTCTGATGATAACAGGAGTTTAAACTGATCTGAGAGTTTGAGCTGCTAAAGAACAAACTGTTCTTCCTGATCCAGGCTAAATGTTCTGGATTTCCTCCTGAAACTATCAAATTATTTGTTTATTTCAAACTTTAACATTTTACATTATGTGTTAATTTATGTGAGGCCAAAATAAAAACTTTAAAAATATATTTAAATGTTATGGTAAAAAAGCTCTGATGTTTGATTCCTCGTCCAGAGATCAGATGTTTGGATCTAAGCAGCTTAGTTTAATTATTATGTTGGTAAAAATCCCTGAGATGCTTTTACTTCATAAACAGAATAAACCGACGTCCCCTGAACTCATCATCACTCGTTCAGCTGGATGTTTCTCCGTCATCCTGAATCTGGAAACAGACGAGTTATTTCATCCCCAGTGCAACAATTTCTTAGATCAGAAGAATCTGTTTAGTGAAAACAAACTTTTCTGATTCATTCACTCAATAACATCATGTCTACCTGGTTACATATTAAGGTTTTATTTCCTGTCCTTTCTGACTGATGTTCATCTCTGTCCTCTCCACAGGCAGGACTGATACAGTCGTCTGATTCCCAACATTCGACCTTCTCTCATTCCTGACCAACGAGCCTCAGCTGATCCAAACTGACTCCTGCCAAGAAAACCTCCAGATTTCCATTGAAATATTTTCAGTTCTTCCACCAACATCTCCTACCAGCAGCTGTGACAGATGTAGACAATCAGAAACTCAACATGTTTAGTGTCTGTCATTCATTTCTTGTTCAGAGTCTGGGAGTTTTCTGTTGCTCCTGATCATGGTGCTCCTTTATCCTCAGTGAGCAGAGGGACTTCAGGGGCCTCAGGGACTTCAGGGACTTCAGGGGCCTCAGGGGCCTCAGGGACTTCAGGGACCTCAGGAGCCTCAGGGGCCTCAGGGGCCTCAGGGGCCTCAGGGGCCTCAGGGGCCTCAGGGACTTCAGGAGCCTCAGGAGCCTCAGGGGCCTCAGGGACTTCAGGGACTTCAGGGACTTCAGGAGCCTCAGGGGCCTCAGGAGCCTCAGGGGCCAGGGACTTCAGGGACCTCAGGAGCCTCAGGGCTAATCGCCAATTATCAATCTTTTCAAAAGCCTGACCTGCTAATTCAGATTCTGGCTGGTACCGTTTTCCATCCATCCATTTTCTTCCGCTTATCCAAGGTCGGGTCATGGGGGTAGCAGCTTCAGAAGGGAGGCCCAGAGAACAGTGGGGTCCCTATTACCTGTCAACCTGCAGACGTGGCCTGGTGGCCGGTCCGTCAGTCAGACCTGCTCACAAAGGACAGAGGTTGATTTTTAGGCCTTTGCTGAGGTCGATAACATCAGTGTATCGGCTTCACTTGTAAAAATCACCGATCTCCCAAAAACACTTAGTTTTTATTATCACTTAGAGACTGAAGGATATTCATTACTTTTACAAATTTAGAGCACACTGAGTAGGTCCAGAGAATATTTTTACTTCTTTAGCATCCCAGAACAAAGTTAGAATCCAGAAAAACGACCGTAGCCTCAACGTTTCAGACTCCTGTTCTTCCAAAAGGAATTAACCAGAGGAAACTTATCAACCCGAACAGGAGAAACTAGTTACAGACTTTAGATCAACACTGGATTGATTTGTTATTTTGTTTGTATTTCCTTTTAATTCCTGTAAAGCACTTTGTGTTGCCTTGTTACTGAAAATGTGCTTTATAAATAAAATTACCTTACCTTACCACAATGAAGGAATTTGGCACCGATAAATTAATCACTGAACCCCCAGAGAGAAAACAAACATCTTGATGCCTCCTCTAAAACTGCCAGTATGTCTTATTTAATGTTTAAGGTTAAATTATGTTATTTAAAAACAAAAATCTAATTTATTTGGAATGGGTTCAAACCACAAGAGTTCATAAATATGTGCAAATTCTCTTTAGATGTTTCTTTTGCTCTTTGTAGAAATGTCAGTTCTGCTGTTTGCTCATCATTTCTATTTATTCCAGTGTTCAGTGTAAATATTTAATTTATGATCATCAGGACAAAAATAATGTGATCTTCTGACCTTGAATTCAAAATTGATCTTCCCATAAACATTATGTCTAAGTGGACCAGGAGTTTGTTGAATAAATCAATAATTTAAACTGAAATAAAAAGATCAAATTGTGTCTGGAGAAACTGTTTTATTCTGTTTATTTATTGTTTTAAGTTTAAATATCAGGTTTTAATCTTCACAGATGTTTCCATAATAACCATAATTCAGTCTTTAATAATAACTGTGTCTCTGTCCATCTTTGCATTTTCTGCCTCAGTCTGAACTGATTCAGTTTCCTTCTGGTTTCTGAAAATTATTTCTGAATAATATGAAAAATAAAACTTTAGTTTTTATAGCTGATTAAACCAACAAGCCGATTCTGGATGTTGATGTTAAACTCTGTCAGCTCAAAGCTGCTCTTTCAAACAGTGATTTTATTTTACTACTCTGTCATTGTTTTGCTCGTTTTCATGTCTTACTTTATGAAAGGTTGTTTTTTTTAACCAGAGAGAAGCCTTTAGATTCATTCTGCACATGCAGCTGCTTTGTGTGATTATGGGAGGAAAGTGTGGAGCTCATCAGATCCTCTGGTCGCGGCGTCTGCCTCCGATTCTTCAGTCGGTCTGCTGTAGTTTAAAGCAGCAGTCGTCCCACAGCTGTGTGTGTGTGGCAGATACTGGGAACTCTGCCAGGGCTCCTGGGGCCCGATCCGTCCTGCAGACAGAGAGCTGTGGGTGTAAATGGCTGCTGGTTTGGTGATTTTCCTCACTTTGACTTTCTGTTTATGTTTCTAATCTTTATGGCTTGATAATTGTCTGATCTCCGTGTTTTCCAGCAGGAGGTTTAACCTCCACTTGGTGATTTTTGGAAGTTTGTTCCAAATCTGTGGTTCATAGAAACTGAATGCTGCTTCTCCTCATTTGGTTCTGGTTCTGGGGATGCAG
>NW_015115390.1:33480-33924 GCF_001443285.1 Poecilia latipinna
TTGAATGGGAGGTCAGAGGTCGGCCTGTAGTTCTGCAGTAGTGATTTGTCCAGATTGATCTTTTTTAACAGTTTGATAAATGAGCCTCATATAATTGTTGGGCTGACCATGTTGTTTTTCTGGTCTCTCACCTGACGGAGCTTTTATTCAAATGCAGTCAGCTTTTAATGTTTTACAGATAAATCTCCCCAGAAGCTTAATGCACATAAATTAAAGATCTGAAAATTGAAACACTGTGACGGCATAAATATTTATGATTTTTAACTTTCTTTGTCACCTGGGGAAGAAGCTGAGATAAAACTAGGATCATTTATTTCAGGATCAGATCCTGTTTATCTTTTATTCTTTGTGAAGGTTTTACACATCGCTGCACATTTCACAGCCGGGCTGGATGGAGCTTTGGCCGCTCTTCATCATATTTTTATTCATGATGTCACAACAGGA
>NW_015115390.1:37785-47800 GCF_001443285.1 Poecilia latipinna
GGAGGGGGGGGGGGGGGGGGGGGGGGGGGGGGGAACACCCCCCCCCCCCCCTTCTCCTGCGCCCTCAGCATTAACCAGCCGGTCTCTCTGAGCCTCAGTCTCTCAGTGTCCTCTCTCCCACCATGTTTTCTCCTGTCAGCTGCGGGATGTTCGCCTTTCTTCTCGGTGAGTGCTCACTTCTTTACGGCTCCGTCCTGATGGGATTCAGCTGCGCCTTTAGCTGCCATGTTCTGAAGGTTTTTATTCATTTAGATGAAATGCTTCCCTCTTTCATGCAGCTGCAGGGAGACGTTGCATCATTTTTATCAGCTGCTGGTCAAAACTTCATGTTCAGATTAACAATGTAATGTGAGAAAGAAGAGGAGAGTGAATCACTTGGAATTGATTCACAAACTGAAACTTAAAAGGAGGCTTTGTTTTTAAAAACCAACAAGCACTGAGCCATTATTTCAGAGGCTTCAATTTATTTTTTATGTTTTTTTCATTTCATAGGTCCATGATCCCGATTACTAAAAGCCAAAGAGACTTTGATGACCTCAGAGTTAAAGTAGAGCTTTATCTGCTTCGTGTTCTGGGTGATCATAGTACCTTATTATTTTTGCTTGAGTTATTGGTTTTGGCTCTTTGAAGCTTCTGTTTATGTTTTTTAAACGGTATGAATAAAGTGACACTGGCGTCTCTGAATGCTAATAAACATCTCACCAAAATCCGTAATAACTAAATGGAGTAATAAATGTGAGTCGACACAAATCTACAGACTCCGCCTCTATGTGGAGTCAGATTTATTAGCTATTATTATCTACCATATGTTTCTCTCCAGGGATGTGCTGATAAATTATCTTTTTATAAACAGACATTTTTTATTGTAATCTGCTTATTTTGGCAACATTTTTTACACAACTGTAAACTATTTTTCCAATGCAGGACTACTGATGAGCAGAGCGCCACTTCCTCTCATTGTGTTGTGCTTTAAAGGTCTGAGTTAACCAGGAATCCAACGTCCTATGAAGGAATTAAATTATTTTCCATTGTTTAATGTAACACATTGAAATAGTGACACCTTCAACAAGAAGAGAGGAGGGTGTCAGGTTGCTGTATTATAGGAAAATTAACAATAAAAGACTTTCTTTCAGCTTTGTACCAACATTGTCTGATAAAGAGCAACATGACTGATATTTTCCCTCTGGGGCAGATTAGCTGTGGCCAAAATGATCATTTTTATTAAGTAGCTCAGTAATCAGAACAGTTTTATTATTATTATTGTTGTTGTTGATCAAAGTATTTTTGCTCCATGTTTGAGTTCTCTCAGTCAGACTCCATGCAAAGAGGAAGATGTAAAAATTCATATAAAAACTTAGAAGATCCTGAGATGATTTACTGAAACACAGAAACGAGTTTTTAACGGAAACGTTTTCTGACTTCATCATGTGACTCTGATGAGAAAAGATAGAGAATCGTTCAGATTATAATTTTTTTCTCCTATTTTCATCATTTAGTTGCTTTGACTGCAGCAGAGGAAGTTCAACACCTGACAAGGAAGATTGGTGAAAATGTGACCTTTGACCTCGGGGCCCAAGACCTGAAACATGACGACCATGTCATCTGGTCGCATGGCGCCGGAAGCGCTGTGATCTACAGCGTTCACATCGGAGAGGATCAGATCGACCAGCTGAGGAGGTTTGGCCTCAGTCTGAGAACCGGCTCGCTCAGCATCCATGATCTCTCCTCTGCAGACTCTGATGTTTACCTCGGACAGATCATCAACAGCAGAGGAACCAGGAAACTCTTCAACCTGACTGTCCAGGGTGAGTGACTCAGTCCAAAACATGAGGCAAAGTCTGAGAAACATTAATGCCACAGTAAGGAGATCTGAGTTATTCCTGTTCCTGGTCGCCTGAAGCCAGAATGTTCAGCTGAACGTCAGGCTCAGCGTTTGTTTGTTTTGCAGATTTATTGATCATTTTCAGCAGCACGACTAAGAAACAATGATCTGCTTTCTACTGGCAGTTTAACTTTATCGGTTTCATTAAGATCTAACCTCAGCTCTGTCTGGACTATCAGCCTCCCATAAGTGCTGTGAAAATATATGTCTATCTATATCTATATAGATAGATAGATATTTATATATATATTTATATATATATATGACTGATGCTTATTTGCTTTGGTTCAGTAAATGACTTTTGAGAAAAGGCATCGATTATATAAAATTTCTTTTCTTCAAACTGCAATTTCATTCAAAACTTTTATGTCAACATGTGACATGTTCATGTTAAATAATAAATTAGTAAAACAGAAAATAAACAATACTCAAACACCAACTGTTGAGTCTCAAAAAGGCAAATAATAAAATACAATTCAAATAAATAATATTTTCCCTCAGTCAAATCCTTAAGCCAAGTCATGTAATGTTGGTCACATTTAAATGTAAAATACATTAAAATATTAATGGACAATGATCAGTATGCTTTCCTAAATACTCTGAAAGTATTTACTGCATTAAGTTTTCTTGTGTTTGGAGCAAGATTTTGATTTGCAGGTTGTGATTATTGTTTGCTAAAGTGAATGAAGAGTTTATAAGAAATGCTCTGGATGGACCGAGTTCAGTTATAACTGAGTTATAACTCAGTTATAACTGAGTTATAACTCAGTTATAACTCAGTTATAACTCAGTTTCTGCTGTAAAAATCCTGCTCAACAGAAATAAACATTATTTATTAATACTTCCTGTAATGATGATCCAGTCAGGACCGTGAATCTGTTTGTCTCCTGGTTGCTTCACAGACCCCGTCCCACCGACCTCTGACCCCCCTCACAGCAGGGAACCCTGGGTAATTGCTGTCATTGTGACTGTCGTCACTGTGGGACTCTTCAGTTACGCAGTGAAGAGATATTTTTGGTTAGTATCATAAAAGTTTAGTCTTTTTATCATATAAATATTAAAATTCAGTTGTGATTATTTTTATTCAACATTTTCAGTAAATCTCAATTTCAGGAAAAATCTCCGTTGGTTTTAGTGTGAAACATCTTTTATTAATACTTCCTGTTGGTTACCAGCTTGTGTTATGATCATAATCTTTGCTGTGCATAATGCAGAGCTGTGATTTTCTTCTTGAGTTGATCTCACCAGCAGCAGCAGTTTGTGACCAAAGCCAACAGGAAGCTGATCCACTGACCAGCTCGGCGCTCCGGGTCGGGACCGGCTGACGGATCCCTTCTGAAGAACCTCCACCAGCTTCCCGTCTTTTTCCAGACGATCAGAGATCAGTCTGCTCTGATCCTCCTTTCCCACAAAGGTTGATCCATTTTAAATCAGGATTTATTAACTGATATTGGAAGTCGTAGAAGAATAAGTTAGTAAAGTTTTGTTTCTAAAGCACATTTTCACAAACAGCAGTCAGGAAATTGTTCAAAGGGAATGTAAATACATTCCTATCAATAATTTTATTTCATAAACTTACACCAGAAAAGAAGTGTATCTTTAATCCAGTTATACTTCTTAGCTGCCTTCAACACATTCGATCATTTCATTTTTATTGTTACTCCTTAGGAAAATGAACTTTCAGATGAAGCGTCTTCTTCTTATTTCTGTAAACTGATTTGATGTTAGTGAAGATGATGGTGCTTCCAACAGATGCTCCCTCTGGGATCCCTCAGGGCTTTGTGTGTGAACCTGATGTATTGTTGTGTTATGAACGCTGCCTCTGCTCCGACTGTTACTAAATGTTTGAATCTGGAGAAGCACAGAGCTGCTGAAAGAACACAGGACTGGAAATAATCTGCTACTGGAAGGTATTTTTAAAGTGTTTGAGGAAATGCAGGGTTTAGTTGTATCACTGTGTGCTTTAATGCAATAGTTAGAATGTGATTAGAAATGCACTTAGAGAGTAAAACATACAAGTTAAAAGATGAGTGGATCAGTTCACACTGCAGATCTGTCCAACTGACGGATGGTCAGGAAAACAAGCGGCAATCTTTCTTTACTTCCAGTTTCTGCCCTTTGACCTCTGGCTCAGACTTTTCTGTATGAATCTAACGAGCACAAACAGCCTTCACCTCCACAGAGATTTCTGTTTTTAATGCTGGATAAGAGGAGTTGCATCTGATTATTGGGGTTTATTGGCTAATCTGTTATGATTTACAACCTTCTTTACTCGGCTGTTGTGGTGAAGAAGGAATTTAGCTAAAAGGTTAAACTTTTATATTTTCATAAACAAACACCTTTAAATCTGGGAAAAGTGCAACAGCGCCATCAAGTGACGTTTTATGTGCACTGCATGGCTCCTGGATGAATAATCAGATATTTGTAATGCGTGAAAAATACGTAAAAGTCCAAAGGAATTTTCCCAGTAATTAAATATTTTTTACCTTCTTCCATAAAGTACAAACTATGACTGATGTAAATAAATGTAAACATTTACATTTATTTCTCTTGAGTGGCGTTTATTCATAAATGAGATTATTATCTGTTTTTTGTTGTTTTTATTTCCTGTGATTCCATTAAACTTCCGACATTCCGACCTGTCATCGATAATTTTCCCTAATTACTTTTTAACCCTTGTGTTTAGAAATGGGGTCCAACCCGTCAAACCTGCATCATTTGCCTCAGTTCTCGAACGCACAAGGGTTAAAACAAGCCGTGACGTTTTCGCGCCAGAAAGAGAGCTAAGCCCCGCCCACATACAGACGCCAGCTGTTGTAACAAGCTTCTTTGATCTCTGTGACGTGTGAATCGACGTCACAGAGACAGCAACTACCTCATTTCTCTTGTTCTCTTCACATCTTGGCATTCAGTTGTAAGCTAGCACAGAGAAGTGATTTTCCTGAAACAGCCATGAGTTCCCCTTCAGAGCAGAGCCAGGTGATTTCCACACAGACCGTGAAACCCGCCGTCGACTGCTTTTTCAGTGACCTCTCACCAGAGCAATGGATGAGTTTGGCTTCAGGAACCCCAGATCAGAGCACCAACTGCAAGCTGACTCAGCTGCTGGGGGACACCATGGAGCTCTTCGTGGCGTCCGTCCTGGAAAAGGTCCAGCGTGAAGAATTCACGTGTGAGATCGTGGAAGACGTTGTGGGCAACATCATCACTGAAGCTTTCACACAAAGTATGAAGATCAAACACAAGGTCCGAACTGAGAACACTGAGAATCTAAACAGGTTAATTGTCGAATATGTGACGGAGAGGGTCAAATCAAAGTTCCCCTCTGACGACGAGGATTCTGCAGAGAGTTACATACAGAAGATAAGTGACATGTACAGAAAGGATGCGGTGGTTCGAAAAGCCACTGTTGTGATACGAGAACTCTTTTCATTGATGTGCAAATCTCTGCCCAGGAGCAAGAGGATTCCTCTTTTTCTGCTAGTGGACAAACAGCGGGTCAAATCTGCCAGGAAGGTTTCCCTGAAGAGCTGTCCAGGAAATCAGGCTGACTGTGGGAAACAAGACTCCTCTGCTCAACCTGAGGCGCCTTCAGATGGCAGCGAAGAACTCAGGATCCACAGCCAAGCCTCTTCCCCAGCTACCAAGCCAAAATCCAAGGTCAAAGGTCTGAAAAGGAAGATCAAAAAGTTTTTCACTAAATGTTTTCACAGACGTTCATCCACGGTTACACCATCAAGTGTACCAGAGAGCCCAGAGGAGAAAAGCTCTGCACACACCTTTCTTGGAGGATGGTCTACTCCTGCAGATAATGTCTCAGACGTCTCACCGACAGACAGATCCTCTCCTGTGGACCAGGAGGAAAACATACCTTATCTGGAAAAAAGCACATTCGAAGGCGAAGGTTCAGAGATAACATCTGTACGAGAATTTATATCCAATGATCAGCCAGCCAAAATTACTCAGATAGAAAACTTACAGCCTCAGCTGAACGGCTACGTAAAGGAAGTTTGTCCAGCTGCTGAGTCCATCATGCCTGAAACTCTGTCATACGTTCCCTCATTTGAGGAAATGCAGGAACTGGCTGCAGATTTACAAGAGCAAGGAAAAAAAACTGTAGTGAGCATCCTGGTGCACGAGCTGATCGCTCAGCTCATTAAAGCATCTGACGGGAACATCGCCATCTCTTTTTCGGACTCCAAAGCCACACACAGGCGGCTCGTAGACAAAATCTGGGCTGAAGTTCAGAAGGAAGACGTTCATATTGACCTAGAAAGAGCCTTAAAACTTGACAAGAAAATCTACAGCAGCATCTGTAAAGCACTGAGATGTCCAGGTGACCTTAGAGCCCTATTGTTTTTTGAAACGGCAACATTCGACAGTGCAGTCGTGTCCTGTTTCTTGAAACATCTTGTAAGATCTGTGGAGAAACCTTTCCTCTCACAGTTTTTCTCAGCTGTGGGTGAAGCCATATCCAAGCTCTTTAGGCAGACAGGGGCAGACTGTGAGGAGTTCATCCCATCTGAAGACGACAGCAGCGGAAACAACGCTGCAGAAGATGAAGTATGGTCCGACTCTGAGCAGGACTCTGATTCAACAGCACGGAAACCAGAGGACATTGACTGGTGGCCCATGACTCCAATGGCTCCAATGTCTGACAGCCAACAGCAGGAAAACCTGCAGGAAACTGAAGAGGGAGAAGAAAAAGAGTTTTCATTTTCCTCTTCAGATTTTTTGACTGAAACCTCAACTTCGGTCGAAGAAACTGAGGTAAGCGAAAAAGAGTTGGCTGTCAAGATACTTATTGGTGAGCTGGTTTGGAAGATCATCGAGAAGTCAGGGCAGTGCTACCCGAGGCAACAGTATCATACCGTCTGTGAGCGTCTGTCCCAAAACCTCTGGGCTCAAGTGAAGGCCAGTCTCGATAACTTGTCTCCAGAGAAGATTAAAAGCCTGGACCGAGTCATTTACAAAGACCTCTGTAAGAGGTGGGACCACCCAGAGAGCCTCCTGGTCCTCCTGGACTTAGGGCAGCCTCCAATGGACCAAATCATTTTGTCTTGTATCAGAAAACGTCTCCTGAACCCATCAAGATGCTTAGTTTCATAAAGAATCTGTTCAGTGATCCCCAGAAACATATCAGGTCTGTTAAAAGCAGGATTCAGAAATCTGGGATAAGAGATAAAACCAGGCTTGATACATGACATGATCCGTTTCACAAAGGCCAAACCGGGCCGAGGAAGTGGGGCTGTGTCAAACCAGGCTTGATGAATTCATTTATTCTGCAGACCATGAGACCCATCACAGACTCACTGATGCTACGAAAAACATCTTTTGAGGGACAATTATGAGGAACTGAAGCACTAAAAAAACAAACTACAATAAAAAACCACAATAGCAAACAATACCAGACTGATTCAAAGCATCATTAGCCCAAAGTTCACATTTCCAGACCATCTTATCAATATTTATACAGAACAAACATGACAAAATTAAACATAAGAACCTTTAGTCGTATCTGGATAAAATCCAGTCACTGTTTTCAGCTGAGTGTCAGATAAACACCAGATTCAGCAGAACAGAGTCGACTGTTTGCTCCGTCCTCCAAACCTGGGTTTTCTTCGGGTGATCCGGTTTCCCCTGAAAAAAACAGACAAACAATCCAGTTACCTAACAGTGTGTGTGTGTGTGTGTGTGTGTGTGTGTGTGTGTGTGTGTGTAAAAGACCAGCCAAAGTTAAATTTGGAACATTTATACCATCAGTAACTTGGTATTGATGGTTTATTTTATGTTGAGTTCGCTGTTGATCTTTGATTATGATTTTAAAAAAATTTGATTTCAACTTTAGTTTTTTTGGGATCGCTTTTATCCGCTTCATTTTCTTGCTATGCTATTTAACATTCTCCATTTAACAGATGCAGCTAAACTTTCTTCTGTGCCTTCTGTTCTTTCATCGTTGAAATTCAACATTTTGCTTTCAGCTAGTAAAACCTGTAATCTTCTGATCTGGACACCTCAAACATTTATTTCTATATTCAATATTTGGTATCTGTTCCTTCATAAAAGTGGCCAGCTGGTGCTACTACTGTTTGTGTCTCAGAATAAAGTTCTCTGCTCCGTCCCTCATCAGGACCGGCCTGAAGACGCTGCATTAACAGTTTCCATAATTATTCTTTTCTTTAAACTTTCCCTCCATCTTCTTCCTTATGTTTACTGCTCACCATTACTCTGACCACAAATATTTCCTCATTGAATGCAATTTTATATTCTGTAGAACAAATCTACAAAATATAACATTGCATCGCCGAGTCTTCCTGCAGCAGAGTAATGGTGAGCAGTTCATGGTTCTTTGAATGTTTTTAACTTTTATTTAAAAGCTAAGGCGATGAAACTCTTGACAGAGAAATGTCGGCCGTACTATCTGCCTCGGGAGTTTACTGCGGTGTTCGTCACCAATGTTTACATCCCGCCTGGTGCAAACGGCAGCGAAGCATTGGAGGAGCTACATGACACCGTTAGCTCACTGCAGATGAAGCACGTTTTACGTGGTTCTGGGGGACTTTAACCACTGACCGACACTACCCGTTTTAAACGGACGGCGGAGTCCGGCGACGACAGGCGCTTAAATTCCGTAACAAAAATGATTTTATCTTTTTCTTCTTTTTTCAAAATCTCTCTTACTGTTTATTCAATGTCACATGCTGTTTTTATTTTTGTTTTTTAATTATGTAAAGCACCTTGACATGCCTTGCTGCTGAAATGTGCTACACAAATAAAATTTGATTGATTTAATTTAGATTTTATTTTTTTCTTTAAAATGTATTTTTATTTTGTGAGGTGACCTTATGTGTCCTGAAAACACCTTTTAAATAAAATATATAATTACTAAATACTCATACTGCTACAAACAAGGACGTTGCCATGGTTACTGCTTCACGTGGTGAGAGACTTCCGGGTATTTATACTAATTTACATATGCGTTTATGGGAATAGAGAGGGCGGACCAGCAGCTGCTCCATTTCCCGCAAATTAGGATTTATAAAGGAAAGGTGCGCGGCCAGGTGCGTGCGCACGGCTTTATGTATTCCTTTTTTTGTGCGCTGCACTTTTCCACATTTTTCTGTACGCCAAGTTTTAGCGTGAAAAATGCGCACTCTTATGCATGAGGCCCCTGCCAGAAGAAACTCCCCTCATTTCTCTTCAAACTGAAGCGTAATCCAATGTTATTGATCATTTAAGGGAAAGGCATTCAAATCTGTTAATTCTGAATTATTCTGAGAAAAGAATGAGTAAACCCAGAAATGTTCAAGCTCAGAGGAAAAGAAAAGTCCAAGGGCCTCATGCATAAAAGACTTTCACACTAAAGCTTGGCATATTTTCTTTATTTTGTGTGCGTGTTAACTTTTTGTCTGAGGAAAAATGTGGTTCAGTTTCATAATTTACTTTTAAACAATAAATTAAAATCATGAAAAAACATCGGCTTTGAAACTTCTTGCTCTAAATAACATTGAATGTAATCCGGTTTCAGTGTATTTAGGCGAGTTTTGACGCTTTGCAGTTTGTCCACAGAAAAAGTTTGTGTGGCTGCCGCACATTTTCACCCCAGCGAAAAAGTGTGCGTATATTTCTGCAAAATTTGACGAAAAGTTATTTATACATGCCGACTTGTGCGTAAAATATGGCGCCGCACATTTGTGCGCACGCCGCTTTATGCATGAGGCCCCTGGTCTCCTTTTATGATGCAGAACCAACAGCTCTGATCTACTCTGAACCAGCTGTTCCTTCGCTAAGAAACTCTACCCATACTTCAGTCCTTCCACCGATAAAAACTCTGCACCTCTTATGAAAACACTGTTTGTCCCATTAGATCACAGTTTTTTGGCATCCACCTGAATAATGAATAATGTGCAGTTGCGCCACTGGGAGGACAATTCAGTTAGTTAGCTTTTTTTTTTTATTCCCCAACGGAATAAAATGCTCCGTTTTCTTTTTTGTGCAAATCAACAATAAAAATATTAAAATGTCCAAATCAGAATAAACTAAAATCGTCCAAGAGGGCCAACATCCACAAAATCCAATGAGGACGGCGAATCCTGCGCTCCGTCCAGCCTGTAGTCACAGCCCCAGCGCCAC
>NW_015115390.1:51872-53605 GCF_001443285.1 Poecilia latipinna
ACATGTATTAGTTTGTTTTACAGTTAATTAGAAGAATATGAGAGTGAATAATAACATGTCACCCGATATAAATAATGTTAAGCAAATCACTGTCTCGCATGGGGAACCTAAATGGACCAGCTGTTGTGGTTCAACCCAAATAAATTAAAAGTGGTTTGATCAGATATTGGCCATTCAGAGGAACAGGCTAGCTGTAACAGGTGGAAGCTGCAGGGTGGAGCCAGGTGTTCATTTCCTGTGACCANCTAGGTTCTTTGAAACTGAGTGCGCATGTGTCAGAGCCCAGCTTAACGTCAGCTGATAGCCCCGGGTTCTCAGACAACAAGGAGGGAAACAGTAACACAACACCAAGGGAGAACAATTCAGTTAGTTAGCTCTTTTTTTATTCCCCAACGGAATAAAATGCTCCGTTTTCTTTTTTGTGCAAATCAACAATAAAAATATTAAAATGTCCAAATCAGAACAAACTAAAATCGTCCAAGAGGGCCAACATCCACAAAATCCAGTTAGGACGGCGAATCCTGCGCTCCGTCCAGCCTGTAGTCGCGGCCCCAGCGCCACCGCCTCCTGTGGTCGTTCCAGCCCACACCAGTTGCTCCACGTAAAGCGCCGCCCCGCTGGCGTCCTGTTAGGACAAAAACACCTGGCCAGGAGAGCGATCGCTGAGCAGCGGATGTTTTATCTGTCCCAGCAAGGGTCCCTGCAGACAATCAGTGGAAACGTTACTTACTGACCAGGGCAGAGTTCCCCCTCTGCCCGCTGACGGTCCGACACGTCGTTCCCACTGATTGTATCCTCTGCTGCCAACCACTGGCTCGTTCGGGGTCGCAGTCCTCCGTCACGAACCTTCCTGGATTCCCCTTTTTCTTCTCTTCTCCCCAACGCGAAGTCCTCTGCCTTTTAAAAGCCACTGCCAGCGTCTTGCAGGTTCCAGGTATGCTGCCTACGGGCACGCCCACCCCGCGCAGGTGACTGGCATCAGCTATTAGTTCTCGGAGTCCACAGTGAATAAAAAACAAAACATGCAGCGAAAACACTCGACAATAAAAACCACACTTAAAAAGTAAAAACAAATTTCCACTGTGTGACAAATATATAAAAAGAAAATGTACAAGTCCATGTGCTGACATAAATACATAGATTTATATCAGGCGCGATACCAGCGTCCTTCATACTTGCACTCATAAAAACAAGCTGCTATTGATCTCCTGGATGTTTCAGTTGTGCTGCGCTGTGGTGCAACTCAAAGGCTAAAGCACACTTCATACCTGGTGGTTGTAAAACACCAATAAGTAATTTACTGAGCCACCAAAAAAAAAAAAAATAAAAATAAAAATCTGACAATGTTCGTAGTTTGGAGCAGAGGTTGCTCATTTTATTTCCAATTTGTAGTCATCAAACGAAACAATTAGTATTTCTCTGCGAGAACCCTTTTGAAATCAGGTAACATTTCACGAAATGACGTGATTAGAAGACGGCAGAACTCTGATCGTTTCCTGATCACTTCCTTCGGCCTGCGGGAGAAAAATCCCGCAGAAGCGGATCAGCTGCGCTACACGCTCCAGAGCCTCTGGTTCGTTAAAGCGTCCAGATCAGAGGTGATTCTCTGACAGATATTGTTCTTAGTGTGATTAATAATGAGCTCCACGATGTTCTCTGTTCTCTGTGCGTAAAGTTGAAACTGCCTGCGCCCCAAGTGTCAGCTTGATCACAGTCTGGACAGAAATGAACTT
>NW_015115390.1:58847-59365 GCF_001443285.1 Poecilia latipinna
AGATAAATCTATGAAGAAAGTAGGTTGTAAAAATTCAAAGAAAATAGTACCATGGTGGACAAATGAATGTAAAGAAGCAATAAAAGCAAGAAACAAAGCATTTAAGGTATTAAGAGGAAACTCAAAGCATGAGAATTTAATTGAGTATAAAAGAAAGCAAGCTATGGTAAGGAGAATAATTAAGAATGCTAAAAGAGAATACTGGAGACATTTTTGTAGCACAATAGGGAAGGAAACAAAAATAGAAAAAATTTGGAGAATGATTAGAAGAATGAATGGCATTAAAAGAGAATTTGAATATCCTATATTAAAAGTAGATAATATAAATATAATTAAAGATGATGATAAAGTAGAAATATTGGTAAGAGCATTCAGTAAAATCCACAGTTCAGACAATATTAGTGAGGAGGGTAGAAAAGGAAGAGAAAATACAAAACTCAAATATAAAGATATGTTGCGGAATGAAGAAGAAGCAAATAACTTGTTAAATGTTGAATTCACAAAAGCTGAATTGAACT
>NW_015115390.1:65175-73085 GCF_001443285.1 Poecilia latipinna
TACTTGGCTAGAGGTGGATGGTTGTTTGATGGTTGATCCACCGTCATTTGTCATCTTCAACCAAAAATCAACCATTAATCAGACTTCGGCATTTCAGTGATCAGATTTCAACCACAAAACAACGTTGATTCAATGTCACAGTTTCAACGGTTTGATTGGATGGTTGTTTGATGGTTGATCCACCATCATTTGCCGACTTCAACCAAAAATCAGCGATTCTAACTATTTTTCAACGTTGATTTAACATCGTGTGCTATCTGGGGAATTACCACTGTCACTAGACACTACATTTTTAACGTAGAAAGTGTTGCTGGACGATTGTTCCTGTTTTTTATGTGTATCGATGACTGTGACCTAGCTCATTCCTGACATTCCACACCATGAGGGTCCTTGAGAGACTCTTGTTGGCCTGAGTGGCAAACAAGTATTTTGTAGGATCTATTGGAGTTAGTTAATCACTGTGGGATTGAAGACACCATCATACACCTGCTTCATCAAGTTCAGAAACTATCAGAAACTTTAGAAGGGAAAACTTGGATAGTTTGTGTTGTAATTTAACTGAATTTTTAAGTACATTTAAAAAATATATTTTTAAGTATATTTAAATATACACTTACAAATTCAGGATAGTTTGTGTTGCAATTTAGCTGATTTTTTAAGTAGGCCCAATATTTACAGTTACTTTTAAAATATGTACTGCTTCATGTTGTTTTATTAAAGTTCTTGTTTTATTTGTATTTCGTGCTAGCCTTTAAATATATATTTTTTATTTCTAGAAAAGATACAAGTCATGTTTGGAGGGCACAGGAAAATGGTCGTTTTTGCCCTTGGTTTAAATTTTGCATGAAGAAGCTTACGATGCTGACTGATATGAAGAGTTTCACCTTCAAGTTAAAATAATACAATTTGAATTCAGATTGCTCTGGTGTTTAATTTAACATTATAGATGGATCGGCTAATATTTAAAAAAAAAAAAAAACACAGACTAAGCTAAACAAGATTAGAACAATAAACTACAAAGTAGATAAAATGAATGTTTCCGTTTTTTGGAAACCCATCAGTGGTTATAGTTTGAAAGGTGATACCCGGATGTTGTATGCGTTAACTTCACACTACCTTCTGACATCATTCGAGCTGTACAGTGAAAATATTCAGGTGAGTGCTTTTAGGACTGTTTATTGGAGTGTTTGGTATTGTGGGATGCAGACTTTACGCTACCTGAACGCAATGGACGAAGTTCTACAAAGAGGTCTACAGCGCAGTGATTGTTTTCATTTGTTCAACATTTTGAAGTAAGTTCGCCAACAAGACTAGCGTCAGTTAGCTTTAAGCTAACTATTAGCTCGCTAGCAGTAGCTACGTAACACCGTGTAACGTAGATGTTTTTACGGTTTGATCTCGACAGCTGTACTTTTTGCTGTTCCGAATAATATTTTTAGAAGTTTCTGGGAAAGAGACACTTTGTGTTTCAGTGAGATTCCGTTCACACGGAGCAGAATGAAGCCATGTTGCTAAAACGAACCGGAACAGAGTGGGAACACATGCGTTCCGCTCAAGTCTGCCCTCAGAGGGTTCCAGAAAACTTGTTTATCTGGAAAATCACGTTTGCCACTCGATCTGGGGTTTCTCGTCACCGTGTCATATACAAAGCGAAACGATGTACCGTTTCAAATTTAGCTTAGGCTTAAATATTTTTATATAGTAAATACCAGCATTTTTTTCAACTTTTTAAAGTAACTTGAGGTGTATTTGTTTTATTGTATATTCAAACAATTATTTTCCGGTCTTTTTGGTTTCGTTTCCACACTAAAGGATCCAGTGAGGCTGGTGGTGATGTTGGGGTCAAGCTAAACACCTGCTAATTCTAACAACTCTGAGTGAACGCAGTCAACAACGATGAGTTGCTAGAGGTTTCCTCTGGCGTCCAAAAAGCTACAGCCGAATAAAAGTTTCTTGGAACCAGAATTCTGACCCTTCCAGTAGTGTACTGTTTTATGTTCCCAAAGATGCATCCAGGAACATTTATAGAATAGTGAACTTGCCCACAATGTATTCTTTTTTATTCAACAGATGTTACCATTGTCTTTTTACACATTTCTATTTTTTTTTCTTTGTTGAGACTTGATCAACATAGCTTGGGTCTGAAGCTGTGTTGCTACAGACACACTTAGACATTGGATCATCTTCTAAGTGTTAATTTAACATAGTCGATCAACCATTTAAGATCTTTGACTGGAGGAAGTTTTTATTTGAACTTTACAGGGGCATGTTTTGATCCAAAACTCAAGCATGGTCCCTGCCATGAAGATCCAGCTTGGCCCAGTATCTGACAGCTAGTTGTATTCCCACACAGTCAGGGCAAATTCTCTCTTCTTTAATTTTGTAAATTCACCTGGAGGACATAAATGGGTTTTAGGGTCACACAGTCTGGCAAAACTTTTACTATACAGCTTAATATAGTGAGTCTAAATTCTAACCATTCTTTTGTTTAGATTTCTAGGGTTGGATCAAAACCGATGGAGACGCCAGGAATTTGTGAGATTGATCTGCCAAACAGAAGAATAGTGAGCGGCAGTGAATCCCCAACTGATCTGGATAGTCCATGTCAGGTACATGACAATGTGATCATTCTTATGTGCTGGCTATTCTTGGGTTTAATCTGCTAGATTATTTTGCACCTTTTAAATTAATATTTACAAACGGTTTTCGAAGCTCCCTGACTTCATTTTCTACAGATATATTGATCACAAAAATGAAAAAAATGCTCAGAGTTTTAGGTAAAAATATAATTTGTGATGGTAGGATCTGTCAGAAAGTAAATTTTATAACTGATCAAGATTTTCAGTTTCCAGTTAGGTTGTTGTCAGCATGTCCTGTTATGGGCTACATGTACTACAAGATCAGCTTTGTTTTAAGATGAGGCTGAGTTGTTGGTTAGAGAGTAGACAGGAGAGCTACTTACACCAAGTTATGGTTAGGACAGTGGCTTCCAAAATGTTTTCTGCTGGGTCCTCCTTTGGTTAATAAGAACATTTTTGTGAGAGCTGAGTAACATGTAGCATCAGATACCAATATGTGTAAATGAGAGGTTGCATTAGAACAGGTGTGCCCAACCGGTCGATCTCAGGAAGGTTTTAAGTCGATCTGGCCTGTAGGGTCTTCAGCAGAGAAACTGAAGACCACCAGCTGAGATGAGCTCATTTCTCTGGTTTTGAAAAATCAAAAAATATACACTAAGGTCCAAAAAGTTTAAACCTTTATTAAAGACAAAAAACCTCAACAAAACATGTTCTAATTATTGAATCAATAAAATAATCATAATAATCACAGTAATTATTACTTTATTAAGGTGCTGTTTGGTTAACAAAAATCAAAGGCGACCCACAGATGAACTCACTGACAGATCACTATCAGTGTTGAAGTTAGCTAATCAACCACTGCTGTGTTCAAGTGACAACTTAACAAAAAATAACATCAAGCCTGAAAACATAATATCTTAGGGGACTGATTATTCTGCTAACATCTGTCAGACGTCCTAAGTGGACTGGGTCCTTTGAAGGATGCAGACCGTGAATTTAGACATGGCTACTGTGTCCCTCACTATGGGAATCACTGTGCTGGGGAAACAAAGTTAAAGTTTACTCCTGCAGCATAACTTTTGACATACAACTAAAGATTTAAGCCCTTACCTTTTCTGGAGTTTTTAATGAAATCTCCAGCTCAGTGTTGTTTAATGGGATATTAGAACTGATGTGTTGTCATAATGGTGTGTGTGTTTATAGGAGGAAGTCGCAGGGTTTAATTTAGGTCTGTGCGGGCCTGAGGAAGAGAGAGGGGAAACCCCGGGTAGAGAGGACAGTCCCAGTGACCTGGGGGAGGCAGAGCTTGATCCTGGTGGAGACTCCAAGGCTGGAGACGACAAGGCTTTTGGTAGGAAAACTGCTGCTTGCGCATCTCCATTTCCTTTATCAGTTTCCTCTCAACAATGCTGAGTTTTCATAATGTTATGGAGGTTTTTTTTTTTTTAAGTTAAAATATGGTTTGTTTATTTTATTTTGATAGAACAAAATGTGAGCAAAGGTTGAATGTTTGATTACACTCAGGACACTTGGCCTGCCTTTGTTTATATGTGATGTGTAGGTGGAGTCAGTATATTTTTTGGTGGTGGGGGTCAAAGATCAATCCAGTCCAGATTAGTCAATGCTCAAAACTGCAGGAGGTGCATGGATCAAACTGTTAAACACTAAAACAGCAACATTTGGATTAGAGATTCTGCTGCTCAGTGGAAAAATCCAAATGTCATTCACTTAACCTATTAGTATGTAAACGGTAAGGATGCTCCGATCAGATTTTTTCCTGATCACTGATTTTGATTTAGGGTATAAATGGAATCATAAAATCATTTAATTTAGAGAAAAACATACAAAAAAATGCAGGCACAATGCATCAAGTATTCAATCAGAAGAGCAACAGAAAAACATGCTATCAGTAATACAGTATTTAACAGCAAGTCCCCTTGTGTGTTATAAGCCTGACGGGCCGCCAGTCTTTACTTGCTCTCCAGCCAGGCTAAGCATTGCTTGTTTTTTTTTAAGCATTAGCTAACTACAAGCATCTTTGCTGCGCTGAGCATTTCACTGGCAGTGCAGTGAAATGCTCAGCCAATCACACCGCTGGCGCCGCTGTGCATTGGCTGCCTCACGCGCTATCACGGCTGAATCTCTAAAGTTTACGTCCTTCCACTTAAACTGTACACAGGCTCACCTGTATGGATATTTATCTCAGCCCCCTGTGAGAACTCATGTTTCTTTTGAGAACTCTACATCAAGGTATGAGTCAAGTTTAAAAAATCACCACATTTGCTCTGCTCACACAGCTCAATGTGAACCGCAATTATAGGTGCGCGTTAAGCATGCAGTGACAATAGTATATCTGTGTGAACAAAACATTATGTGTGGCGTGTGTGTTTATGTCTCAACATGCTGCTCAGTGCGTGGCTCTGTGAAAGCACTGATTAAATGTATGTATGCATTTCTTGGTTAGCTGGTGCATTAGTGGACCAGCCTCGTAGTCCCTGGTGGTAGTAACAACCTTTTCAGCATGTCAGTGTTCTTCTTAAGTCTTCTAATGAGCCATCATTTGAAGATGGGTGTGTTAAACCAGGGGGAGAACTAAAGCATGCAAGATGCCGGCCCTCGAGGACCGACTTTGAGCATCATTGCTGTAGTGTCTCATTGACCTCCTTTGACCACTTCCTGGCTGTCCTCATGGTTGCAGGCTGTCTCTTTACCAGATGTATGTAACAAAAACTGAGGTGCACCTCTCCACTCCCTCCACTCGGAGGGAAGAGGAACTGTATGCATCTTTTACGTTAGCATACAGTTAACATAAAAGATGCATTACGTTAACAGAAAGGACTCTGGACCTCTTCTTTCTGGTGGGACAGCTCACATACTGGGTGAAGTTGGGCAGGATTTTGTCCATGGTGACATGATTAAAATCACCCTCGATAACAGTGAATGCAGTCGAATGTTCAGACATCATGGCCTTCGTGGCATTTAGCAGAGGGAGGAATGTAAACAGTCACCTGAATAACATGGGAATGTTCACATTGGCAAGTAAAATGGACATCAACCAACCGCCAACAGTTCAACATCCAGGCAACAGATTTGGTCCTTGAACGTTATATGAGCAGGATTGCACCAACGGTTGTTTAGTTGAACAGCAACCCCCCCTCAATACTGCTTTATGTTCTTGATGCAATCCCTGTAAGCCTGAACAGTCTCATAGCCTTTGATGGAGATATTGGCATCAGGAATGTCGGAGTTCAGCCATGTCTCTGTAAAACACAATAAGCTTCATTCCCGGTACTCCCTCTGGCTCCTGGCCAGTGCTGTTAATTCATCCGTCTTGTTAGCCATCGATCTAATGTTGCCCATGGTAACGGGAGGGGAGAAACAGCTTGTTGCTCCTCTTCTCCATTAGCCTCTGCTGTTTCTTGCTTGTTGCTCTCCTCAGCTGTTTGTTTCCTTTTTTGCAGCCCTGATGTGTCCTTCTCCAGAACTGAACACCATGCCTTCCGGCTTCAGCGCAATTAGCTGATCCCTTGTGTAAACAATGTGGCCAAGTTGTTTTACTTGGCAGAGTAAAAAACATATTTCTGCAGCAAAGAAAAAGATTTAGACTCTCTTAGTCAACAATGTTGAAGATGAGCTTCTAGTAAAGTGCAAAAAGCAATTCATGTTGTAAATAAATAAATAGAAAACATGAAAAAGTAAAAAGACCAGAGGAGTAACCGCAACAGATGCACCAACCTGCATACATGTTGGTGCATGCGCACTCTGAACACTAGTTAGTAATGGTTTGGGAAGCTACATTTAGGTCTGCTGATGTTTGAAGCAGCTGTTTTATATAAAATTGACTAAAAATTATTTCGGTTTGATCTTTGGCTTCAAAACAGCTTAAATATATCATTAGTTACAGTTTTGTTCCTTTTTACTAGTTTCATTCTAATGTCCATTCTTTAATTTGTGCAAAATTGTCTTGGTATGAGAAATAATTTGCCAAGATGGCATAAATCTAAAAGTAATGTGTTGAGTTCTTGTACTGGAGCTTTTAGTGTTGTGATCTGTTTATTAAACTATTTTTAATGTGTTTCTTTGGCTGTCTTGTCATTTTCCCTGCAGGAAAGGAAGTTGTACTGCTGATGCAGGCACTGAATTCTCTTGCCACGCCTGAAGAGAAACTGGCAGCACTGTGCAAAAAATATGCAGATCTGGTAGGAATGTTGGCTTCTGTCTTTTTACACAGGGTTACATAAGACACTAGACCACTGTAGAGTTTTTTTTTAAACTGGCTATTTGTTTGCCACTTTTTTGACAGTATGATTGAAAATTCAAGAAAATAAAATTCCAGAATGTAATTGTTTTTATATGTATCGCAAAAATAATCAGCTGATTTGAGTCTTTATCTTTGTTTAGGCCAGATATAAATTTTTTATAATTTATTGGAGTCCATCAGAACCACATTCTGCCCACAATAGTGAGGAACAGAACATATAATTGAAAATCTCACGACCTAGTGTAAAACCAAACTGCACATTAACTGATGGAAAAGTGCCTATAAGGTTGCAGAACACGTCTAGAAGGATCAGCCCGACGTGTTGAGCCATGATCAGGGTTTTCCCTAGAAAACTTGCTAAGCCTGGAGGTCGGGATGCCAAGGTGATCCACCGGCGGTCCACCGTGTTTTTGTATTAAAGATGTTAAGTTTATGTAAGCAGATAGACGGGAGACGGCGGGTGGCTGAGTAATTGATGCTTATAGTGTAAGTGTAGCTTTACAGACGAACCGCACAATAAATTTAATTCCATCCCGGTCTCAACAAACGGGTGACGGGGCGCATTGTGGCGGTACATAGCTGGTAGATGTGCTTCTGTGTGTGACAAACGAAGGTGTCAAATCCCGTCACTAACATAAACACAATAGCTATAAATGGCTGGACAAGGTGAGAGTTCATCTATTAAATTGACTGAAGATGAATACATTTGAGCCTGCCTCTTTATTATTAAATTCAATATAATTTCAGATCTTTGTATAACTTTTCTTCTGGTTAACTTAGAAAGTGAGCTATTATTGTTACAGGTTAATTTTGTAAACTACAACCAAGTAACTGTTGGAGATGCTCAAATATGAAAAATTGGACTTTTATTGATATCTGATAGTAATACCGGTGTTACGCCAGATTTACCAATATTTTATTTTATAATTTTTTTTTAATCTGATTACTCAATTAATCGTAAGAATAATCGATAATTACTCGATTACTAAAATATTAATTTACAACAGCCCTAATCCAAGTTAAGTCAGCGGCTCTATAAGGCCTCCCAGGGCTTCAGGGGCCCCATAAAT
>NW_015115391.1:0-32650 GCF_001443285.1 Poecilia latipinna
ATAAAACTAGTTGCTAAAAATGTTGTTTTTAAAGAACATCTAAATCTGTAGCAATGCACTGAACTGAGCAAGCACAAAGCAACAGTGGAAAAGAAAGATTCAGTAAAAGAATCTGCTGTTTCAGAGGAACACCGGACAAAGAAGTTCTCTCTGGACAAAGCCATGTGACTAAAACTATTACAAATAGAGTCACTAAGCCTCTTAGGATGACTTTGGATGTCATTATATCTGCTATGAATAAAATCAAATGAAAGTGATCTGAAAAGAATGTTTTTGTTTATTTTTGTCTAATAAAGACTTTGAAAGTACTGGAAAACTCACATATGTCTTCTGTCCGTAACATTGGAAATAAAATAAATTGAGAGAACGTAAACAGCAAGCTTGTGCTTTCCATAGTGAGCTGAAATAATTACCTTTTGTGTTTTATCCTCTCAGCCAAGTGAACACTTCAGATCCACCATGAAGGAAATGTAATTTCTGCTCTGCTCCAAAGTCCCCAAAGCAACATTGTTGTCTCAATAATGATGAACGATTATTGCCCTCAGATTGCTTTATGATGTATGTACTCGTTAAAAGCAAAGAGTCGATTGATTTACAAAGGTAGCCTTTCTGTTCATCATTTTGATTGTGAAACTAATAATGGCATGTTTTATGTGACTGAAAATGGAGCTATCCTTTTCAGTAGAACTGAATTTAATACATCACAATAAGAGAAGAGTGCTGGAAGAAGCTGTGAGGTGATGTAATGAACATTAACGTATTCAGCAGTGGCATAAAAAGATCAATCACCTCACTGGACAAGTCTGCTTTTCTAACGAGAAAAGTTGAAAGATTCAGGGCAAATTTTGCTTTGTACATTGAAATGGAGTTGATTTGCAACCCGGGGAGGTACAGACATAAATATTCGTTGTCCTCCTAATATTTCAGTTTTTCATTTCAAGGAATATATTGTATTTAATTTTAATGTGTGTAAAGTAGGTATATTGGTTTATATCTATGTATGAGGTCATTGGAGAGGAAGAACGCCAAAGGCCAAAATTGAGAAAATATAAAAAAGAAGGAGGTGCATACGAATTATAGGTGTGTGTATGTGTGTGTAAGTGTGTGTGCATGTGTGTTTGTGTGTGTATGAAAGAAAACAGTGGATAGGCATCACACTAAAGTCCACAGCCAGAACTCTTCATGCAAATGCTACCAGGAGAGAGAGGCTGGTTTCATAAATTAATCTTTCCACTTCCACCTCGTTTTTGCTAAAGGCGGTCTTCCTCCCCAGCTTGAGTTTTGCTTCTCCTGGCATCAGGGAAATTAATTAGCTGTTTGTCATCCTGAGCTGAAGGGGGAGATTTGGGAGACGAGTTGAGACTCAATGGCAGACGGGCAGCAGGTTGACTGCGGTTGACTGAGAGTTTGATGGTTTGTTGGTTAGTTGGTTGTCTCCTGAAGCCCCCACTACCACAACCCAAGCCTTAAGAAAGGTTTGCTCATCAGCCCGACTTTGGTGCTTCCTCTAAAAGAAGTTTATGAAGACGCCTATGAAGGCTGATGGTAAAAAGCTTCAGTTTTGGTTATTAAAGATGGACAGGTGGTACTGTGTTTCCCTGAGCCTTAGGAAATACAACCTAATGTTAGCCAAGGCTGCTTTCATGGCCTCAGGCTACAGGAGGGACGGAGATAGCAGGCAGAAGGTACATGCTGCCATGGGGTAGATTTAGCAACGGTGTAAAGCTTCCGATCACATAAACACAGACACACTGCCACTCTGTGTTTTTGATCTGAGGAAGTAACTTTCTTCTGCACCACCCTAAGGTGGTTTTAAAGGAGTAGATTAAGTTGAAAGACTTGACAGGAACTTGGCAGCTCACCAGAGCATGAGGCTTAACAAGGTTTCTACAATGGTCATTCAACTACATGTGAACTCCTTATAAGTAATAATTCACACTGATGTTTTGTGAGGTATGTCCCATTGTTTCAGTTACAACTGTGTAACTTAAATGTATTTAAGAAAAAAATCACACATCTCTCTTTTTCTTATAGTATTTTTATTCAGAAAAACTCCAAAGTGACAACTTGAAGAACTTTACTGTAGCAGGCAGAAGATATATGCTTGTTCTTTGTAAATAATACCTCTGCTTAATTGTGCAAGTTATTCTTCTAAAAATAATTGAAATAGGATAACATTTAAACAGAAAAAGATTTTGACATTAGTTTTTGTCAGTTTAATAAACTGCATTTGACTTTTGCTTTGATAATCATAAATGGATCTGAAAAGTCTGCCCACCCCTGGTTTTGTAACATACAAGGGAGTAAATCCCATTTCATTATTGGGAGGGACCACAAACAGGGGAAATTTCCTAAGAGCAATTTTTGGGGGGTAGGCAAACAGTGAAATGTAACATAAAATGTGGTTTAAAACGTTTTCATTGTGTTCAAGCTGCAGGACCAAAAATGACTATAGCAATGCATATCAAATATTTTTTTATTTTTTTTTTCCTAGTAAACAACCCATAGAAGTCAAACTAAGATTCAGATGTTTATATATCAGTTTGGTTCAGCGTCACAGATATAATCTCTGCTACATCTTTACAAAAATTTAAGGCTCTGACTAAAAATATGTTTTAATGAGTAACTCCACTTAATAAAATTCCTCATAAATATTGATTTATTGTAGTAACTCTTAATACAAGTTATGTGTTATTTAAATTATAACTTAAGTTGCTTTAATTTGATTAAATTCCATTTAATCAAAAGCATTTAGTCTCATTTAGTACGGTTCCGTCAACATCCAAAATATTGACTAGGTCATATTTGCGAACTCTACCAAATGATACATGCTGTCACGCTGTGTCATGGTATTTATACAGATCTGTGAACATTTTGTACCCTTCTTCTGACTGATACATTTGCACAATGAGATCATTTATTCTATTATCACAACTATGGATTTAGCCAAAAGTATATTAATGAGCAGATGTCAGAAATATTATTCATGGAGTGTTACACTTTTTCTGCTCAGTGAGACTGACTATGGTTGATGTTAGGTTTGTGCCCAATAAGTCTGAATGTTGAAACTTAATGAAATTCTCGTATTTGTGTCCCAAATGGACAACTGATGTTACAGCATGTATAAAAACTAAAAGACAAAGTATCAAAGTAAAAAAAACAACAAAAAAAACAATAAAACATACCCAAAAAGACATCAAATATAAATGAATACATAATGGGAAGAGTACAGCAGTGTACATCACTGTTGACTGACAGTTGCTATGAATACTAACAATCCTGCATTAAAAAGAGAAATTACTGTAGGAACAAAAGAGAGCTTGTTCCTGTTACTTTTTATACTAGGAAATCTGAGAGGCCAGAAGACAGAAACTGGAACTCAGAGTCAGCAAGAATGTCATTAGTTTTCCTTATGATCTGTTATTGAACATCAAATGTCTTTCTTCTGTTCTCTGTTGCATCCTCTCATGTAGCAAACAACATTTGCTTACATTATCAATAAAGAAGTTATGTGGGAGCTCATCTAAACAATATTGTGGTTTGATTGCTTCACAATGTCAGGCCAGACTGACTCTAGAAACAAGACAAATCGATTCCTCCTTCTGCATGACTGACTTTATGAAATGACTTCAGACTTATGCAACGCTTTTGTAGGACATTCAAAGATGCTTTACAAAAACCTTGTAATTTCCATTCGCACACACATTCACACACTGATGGTGGTAAGCTACTGTTTAGTAGCCACAGCTGCCCTGATCCTGTCTGAGAGAAATCGCAGCTGCTAAGCAGATGCCATCGGCCCTCCTGACCACTACCAGCACACAAGGTGGGTGAAGAGTCTTGCTCAAGGACACAACGACAGAGAAGAAGGGGGCGGGGTCTTGGACCTGCAACCCACCGATTGCAGAACAAACTCCTGTCTCCTCACTTCTATGTGATTAAAAGCACAATTGTCAATTTTCAATATCTACATTTGCTCATCTCTACTATAAAGCATGAACTAGATGATTCTCCACTGACCAGACACTTTTAAAAACACAGTGTGGGACTTATTAAACCTTTACTGCTCTTGTAAAGCACAAAATGTCAAACCTGCACTGTAATTTTTTGCAATTTGTGAAAAGAGAAATGAGAATTCTTATTTTTCCCAAAACATATATCTAAAATCTCATCTCATTCTTGTTAATCCAGTGTCATATCCAGAGCTCGATGGATTGTTGTGAAGCTAATGTTTCTTTAATTTATCCAAATATCCAAATATTATCTGCCTTGCTTTGCCATATTTATTGCATTTCCTGTAGCTTCTTGTCTTTCTGTTTCAAAAGTTCATTATTTGTTCTAAAATTGCATTTACATTTTTCCCGACGTTCAACTTGAAACTACAAAAACAGGAGCGGCTGTGATGGATCACTTTAGGACACGATTACACTGTATGGCTGTGTGTATTCATGGGAGATTGCTTGTACCTGCAGTCTGTGTGTGTTGGGCAGCCTTTAGATGGCTCCAATCATTTAAACCCTAAGTGGACTGTATCTGGCCTTGCTGCTTTCTACTGGCAGTATATATCTAGATGTGTGTGGTGTGTGCGTGCGTGTGTGTGTGTGTGTGTGTGTGTGTGTGTCCGTGTGCGTGTGCGCGTGCTGTTCAAAGTTTTCAGTGTTGCAGACCATTAGTAGATGGGATATAGGCTTTTTTTTTGCTTTAATTTGGAAATGCATCAGTGGTGTGTGAATAGGGACATATATGTGTGTGTATGTGTGGTAGTGTGTTTTGTCTTTGTTGCAATATAAGTGGATGCACTCTCCTCATCGTGTGCGTGTTGTGTGTGTATGTGTGTGTGTGTGTGTGTGTGTGCGGGTGTGTGCGTGTGTGTGTGTGTGTGTGTGTTGTCCTGTATGTGTTGTCTTTGTTGTGCGCCTCTAATCCCCAGGTCCCCGGGGCTCCAGGGAAACAGCTGAAGCAGGAGCAGCAGTGGCTTGTCAGCCCGGGGCTCCCGCTGCTCCTCTCCCTTTCACTGCTCCCCATATGGTCCTGCAGCGCAGGGTCCCTGGGGGCCTGTTAGCGCCACGCCACCCAGGCCTGTGCCCTGCCACCAGGCCCCTCTCCCCTCCTGTCTCACCTCAGCCATCACCCTTTCATCCCCTGTCTCCCTCCTTTGGTTCCCCTCCTTCCTCTTCTTTAGATTGTCTGCTCACGTCTTGTGTGAACCCAGATCTTAGTTGTTTTCTTGTCTTCCATTACCTCACTATTTTCTCCTTTGCCTTGTATATAATTGATGTGCCTTTTTTTTCCCCTGCCCTCATGCGTCCCTTATTTCTCCTGGCCGTGGCCTCTTTTGGAGTCTTGTGAAGTTGATATGGCGATTTATGGCTCCCATTAGAAACATGAATTATCTCCTTTTTGTTCCAGAAGGAAACTTTTTTTTTTTCCAGAACCCCTGAACTGGCAGCCAGTGCGTAGCATAGCCCTCTCCTGGTGTACAAAGCTAACACATCAGGGGCTCGCCAGTGGCCCTGCAACAAACGTGGCCCCCAGTGACTGTAGCTGAGGCTCCTTGTCTCTTTAAAAAGTGATTTAAACTCTCCAGGTTCTCTGCAGACCTTGCCGGCTGAAAGTACCTCAGTTTATCTACACCAGCGGAGCCCAGGGCGTCTCTAAATCAGCTGTCACTATCTCTTGGGGATTAGTGGGGGTTTTATAAATGAACAGCGAGCGCCGTTTCACACAAGTTATCAAACAGATCGTAAAACACCATCTCTGGGATTTCACTGTTTGGATACATATGATGGAGCGGCTCCTTAAGATAATGCTGCTGGTTCTCCAAGTGTTTGCACAAGAAAGAAAACATTGTATCTATCTATCTATCTATCTATCTATCTATCTATCTATCTATCTATCTATCTATCTATCTATCTATCTATCTATCTATCTATCTATCTATCTATCCCATAACAAGTGCTAACCAGCGACCCTCTGCCTCGTTGTGGTTTCTCCACATATTGACTCATTGCGCCCTCTGTTGATGGCACCTTGCGAGCGTCTCGCTGCACATCACAGCTCTCCTTGGCTCACTGAAAAAGAACCAGTTTATAGAGAGATCACACTCAGGAAGGTGAACTTACTCGCCTCTTTAGAGACCCTCACACACACACACACACACACACACACACACACACACACACACACACACACACACACACACACACACACTAATTTTGTGGTTTTATTGATGCACTTATAACATGCAGCCTCAACTTCATGTGGATAATTATAGCTGCCTGTGGTTGTCATTTCAGTGACCTTTATAATATTTTGTCCTTCCACTTTTCAAACGCAAAAGATGATTATAGCATCACAAATATGAAACATTTTTTTAAGGTCTTATATGATTTTACAAAAGTGCCAGCCTTATCTTCAGGAAATTCCGTTGGCTATTATGGTTTTTAATGAACAAATGGCTTTGCTAATAAGAGAAGTATTTATTCTCAAATCACTAACAGCTCCAATATGACGCAATGTCAACAGAATTTAAAAGGATCCCAGTTTTTGATTTGATTTAATTTCTCATAAAAACACATCCAATGGAATTCACAAACTACACAAGTTGCAGGTTGCCGTCATTTTGTCATAGCTGGAACAGGCATGTGATCCTCATGGTGCAAATACAGTTTTACAGGATTAACGGATAACACATGGATTTAAAAACAACATATGATTCTTTCTCTTTATTTAAAATGGAAAAGCAAAAAATATTCCTAAAGCGATAATGTATGTTCATTTTTACATCTAACTTATTTTCTGTTAAGATTTTTACTACACTTTACTAAAACAAAAATATGGCATAAAGCCTTATCTACATATAAGGCTTTATGCCATAATGTGGGTTTTTAGTGCTTATTGTGCATTGGTGAATTAGTTTGAGATAGCCATCCTGCAGTCAGCTGCTGAACAAACAAGCCACTCATATGCTTGTTGACTCTACATCCAAAATTTTTGAGCTTCCATCAGAAATATTTACACTAAGCCAAATTTGTGTATCCTGGAAAAATGCCATCTTTCAGCCAGCATGCTGGCAGTGTGCAGTAAATTCTGGTGGAAGGGAATGGCAGCACTGCTGTACTCTGAGCTCCACACACAGAGAAAGATCTGATCACCTCAGAATTAACCCTGTAAGGTTCTAATGCTTTATTTGGCCCTCGACAACAAATCAAGATGACTTACCCTTTTATGAAACATATGCAGATTCTCCAAATATAACAAAAAAAATCAAATAAAGATTTAACTGCTTTCTGATTTTGTTGCAAAGAATTTCCAATTTAAATTTACCCCAAAAATTAGAAAATCTATTTGCCTTTCCATCAATAGGGCAAACATACAAACCCATTTGCATTCCCCAGATCTACAGAGATTTATAAAATTTTTTCCTCAAGACTACTTTGTACTTTTTGCTAAAATATTTCTTATTCATTTTATTGCTCGGTATGTAAGAAAACATTGTTTTCCTTTTCACAAAATGATCATTTTTGGCCAGTGTGTACTTTCAGCTTGGCTCACATTTCAAACAGCAGGTTGTTCTAGACTTGTCTTCTTTTAGCTGTTTAGAACTTGCTAACCTTCATACTGCTAAATGCCTAGTTGGGAAATATGAAATTACCAATAATAATTGCATCACGACAGATGTAAGAAGTGATGCTTTTGATGAAACTCATATTTGTAGCTACTTCCATTAATTCACGGTTTTATAGAGTACAGGAATAATAATAAACAGTAAAGTGGACGGAGCTGAGCCTGTGTGACTGGCCACACTCTGCCTGTTAACAGGCTGGGGACGGCTTGAGCTGCAGAAGTAGAATTCTTCACTTCTTTTCCTGCTTTGAAACTCAATCTGTCAGGGTAGCCGTGTTGTGTCTTTGAGTGCAATTTCCTCTGCTGCATTCATGCTGTCATCAGCTGCCTTTCTTGACTTTTTCTCTCGCTGTCCCTCCGCTTCCTCCCCCAACTCCCCAGCCCCAAACGCCACATCCTGCACCTTTACCCGTCAGGGCTCCAGTGAAGTCTGCAGCTGGTTGAGGCCTCTCAACCTTAGGAGGGGGACAGCGGTTCAAGGGAGAAGGAAGGCTTATAAAAAATGTGCACATCAATAAATTCTGTTCGTAAAAAAGAAAAAAAACGATGTACAAATCTCCTTGTGAACAAACCACAGCCCAGCTTTTCTTGCACCTTTACTTATTTACTCCGCTCCCCAATCTTACACTCCTCTTTTCCATGTCAGTCTGTTTCTGGTGTCTGGACTAATGAGTTGCAGGTGCAGCACTAAGCAGGCATAGCTGTGTTAGCTGAATGTTCTCAGACACATGTACCAAATGTAAATATTCACGTTACTAATTGAAACATGCAACAAGTTACTGTGGTTACTGTAATGCCAATGATGATTTTCCTGATTATTTAGAATGGTGCAAATACTTAACAGGCCATTTTTATTACATTGTAAAAAAAAATATCATCACTTTTCTTTGAAATTAGCAATATATTTGCTGTACGAACTTTAAAAAGACGCATGTTTGAATGAAAACATAGATAAATCTAGTGTATGGGCTTAAGTTAGCCACAACAATTGTTCAATCTCTTAAAGGCCCACAAGAGCAAAACCATTGAAAAGGCAGAGGAAAGACAATGTATTTGATCAAAGTGTGTGATTGAAAGGGGAATAGACAGAAAGGCATGTTTTAATTTTAAAAACAGGTTAAAAAGTTGTTGGATTTGAACAAATGGGCAGACACACTTTGATGCTATTAAAACCTTAGAAGTTCAATTTTTAAAGAGCATATATAAACAATTACTGGCCATACAGAAATGAAATACAAAATACAAAATTTAGTTTTTTCATACTAGCCAATGCCTAGTTGCATCTACATCTATGCCTGCTTCATCTTTCACCTGCAAAGTGAAGAAATACTAAAGATTTCCTACACATTTGCTTTTTTGTCAGAATATCAATTGTAAGAGGATGATATAATTGATACGTCCTTATATAAAATCACAACCATTTAATTTGGAACAATTCCATGTGTCAGCAAAAAAAAAAAGGCCCTTTTATTGATGGATCTCCTCTCCTGAAATGTTTGCCTACATGTTTGCCAAACAGTTATGTGAAACTCCTGAAGTTTGCAGATGACACCGCTGTCAGTGGTCCAATCCAGGATGTGTCCGTGTTTAGACAGGAGGCGGATCAGCTGCAGTGGTCAGAACCACCTGGAGCATAACGGTCCGGTGGAGGCTGTGCAGACGATGGTGGACAACAGGAGAAAACGGCCTACACTCCCTTAACCCTGTCTGACCTTCCACAGGAGCTGCTGGTCATCTTACTGTCTGCCCTGTGTTTGGGTCAGGAAAAAGGCAGCTGACATCTGTAGACCCCACACATCCTGGACACAAACTGCACAGACTTTTCTCTTCTGGTCAGTGTTATTTGTATAAACTGTCAGTCTGAGAAGTCAGCTACTAAATAAACATATTTGCACTAACGTAATAATCTTTTTTATTTTCTTTTTTTTTCTACATATAAAATTCTAAATAATAACTAAAAATAAGTTGCTTGTAGACACATATGCCAGTATATAATGTTCCTTTTCCACTTCATTTTCTGAAAAATTAATATATTTGTACTTTATTTCTGTACACTGAGAGCTTGAAACCAAAATCAAATCTACAGAGGCTTGAAGTGATCCATGCAAACACAGAAGCAACAATTCACAGCTGGCCTGGAACTTTGTCCCTGTTTGTCCACATTTTCTTCCTGATGCTTCAGAGTGCATATCTTCCTGCTTCTCAAGTGCACCAACATTTCCTGCTGTTCTAAATCCCTACAAGTGCTTACAAGTACACTTTGCTCTCCTTTAAAACTAAAACTCTGTGCTCAGATTTAATTCCTTTTGCACAAATGTTCTCTCGTCCTGATACTTTGTCCAGGTTTGACCTCCCTGCTTGCTCTCTTTTAAATATGAGTGGTAATTTCCTGGTCAGAGGAGTGACTGACAACACTAACTTCCTTGGGGAGTGCTTCTTTTAACACCTTCAGTGCCCTCTATAGGCAAGTGTAAAACAAAACTAAAACAACAGATTAAATCCTTCTTCTTTTTGTCTAATACTGTATGCATGTTTCGGCTTTCAAACAAGTATACTGATCTGTTCCATGTCTGCCAGACTGTGTTTGTGTTTTCCCCTCCTCCATTTTTTCCAGGTTTCTCAACAGGTCCAGTGCACAGACTGGTGCCAATTTCTAATTGGATTGCTCTGATTGAATTTGAGTGGGACCAACCAGGCTCTGTTTTAGAAGCTCACCTGTAGGGCTTGGCCCTTCTCTTCATGGCTGAGTTGTTGGCACAGCTGTGTTGGTGCATTTTTCTGTATTTTGTGAAAGTCTGTAATGATTTCTAGAATGATTCAATTACCTCTATGAGTAAAATTCCACGAGGCAAATTACCTGCCTCGAAGCTTTGTTAAATGATGTTTTACTATAGCACACTATATTCAAGTTTGGTGATTGTTTATGTTGCGTAATGCTCTTTCTTCAACCTGTGAGTTGTTGATGAATGCTATGTGCTATCAGCATAACATCTAATTTTCACATTTAATCTTTAATCCTGGGTGGAGTATGGGGGGTTAATTGATTTATGATAATGTTTGAGTTTTTATAATTTTTTGGGGAACCAATAGGCATCTTTAAAATGACTGTCATAATGCATGGAGTCTGGTGGCCTTTGTCCTCCACATGTTATTACTAGTGACTTGTTTGGAGCAAGCTGCAGTGAAGAGCGCGACGGGTGTATTTATGCAGGTGGAGCAGAGACTCATGCAGATAGACAGCAGAGTACAGGCTGCTTAGCTAAGTGTAGCTTTACATACGAACCTGAAAATAATTTTGGGTAACACTTTATTTGAAGGGGGTTGAATAAGACTGTCATGACACCGTCATAANGAAATCNTTACTGNTTAANCTTTGCCTTTAATAACATAAAGTTACCTATTTTTTAAAGTGCAATCAGTAATACTTTTATAACAAATTTATATCAGTAATGATTTCTTGGTTAATGTCAAGTTGTCATAACGAAGACATTTTGAATAATGTCAACTTTGTATTAAAAGTGTCATAATTTACCGAATGACGCTTTATGACAACAGTGATAAATATTCATGAAGGTTTATTCATGTTCATGACAGGTGTTATGTCATGTTTATGATGGTGTCATGACAGTCTTATTCACCCCCTTCAAATAAAGTGTAATTTTGCTACTATCCCGGTCGTAACAAGTGGGTGACAGGGCTCACCGTGGCGGTATGTGTTTTGTGTGTCACCACGGTGCCAAATCCAGTCTGGCACATGGACACAAAAGCTATAAATGGCTGGGCAAAGTGAGTGTTCAACTATTAAATTGACTGAATATGAATACATAATGTAAACACTGGAGTAGAAACATTTTGTTAGAAGTGATTTTGTGAACCTGCTGATTTATTATTAATTAAAATAAATTCAGATTTTTGTATAATTTTTTTCCATGTTAACATAAAAGATGAACTATTGTTGTTACAAGTTAATTTTGACAGAAATTGTTGACGACAACTTTAATTACACCACCTTATTAACATAATGGCCTAAGTAATTTTTGCCATTTTTTATTTATCTTTTGGCATAAAAGAGGTGATGATGTGTATTGTCAAAATCAATTTTGGTCAAAAATTATTTTGGCCATTCTTTTAGGAAGGTAGTGATTTAAAGGTTTGTGGTGGATGTTGCTTCTTCGATTTGTCACAACCTTCAGGTTTCTTTCTCCCCACAGGTTGAGCAGCCTTCTGGGATTTTGACAGCCTTTCCATTGCTCTGCTACCTTCAGTGGTCTGACAGGGATTTCTCCCATTGAACTTGATTTCTTTGGTGTAATTTCAGAAAACATAAGAAGTTGTAAACAATGATGTCAATTTTCTGTGCTGTTTTAAAATTGTAGTCTGTCTGTCTGTAGTTTTAGCAATGGCAGCAGATGAAATGACTGTTCAGTGCATGTTGGCCATGCTTCCAAATATTGAATTAATATTAACAAGCACCTTGTTTGGATCAGAACTTCTCTCTTTGCAGTGAAGGACGGTTGTTTACAGTGCAGGCAATTTCTGGTAAGCATCAAACTGGTGCATTGCATAAGTAACAGCAATTGGATAACATTTTAAACTTCAATAGAGTCCATGTCTCCAATAACCAATCGTTTCTCAACAGCCATGGTACCAGACCCTCTGGAAGGGGCTGGTTTTTACCCAGCCAGCATTTTAACGAAGAAAAATACATTTTCCTTTTCACTTGTATGATGACTCTCATTTTATTGTTGCTATTGAAGGAAACCGTAGGTCCTACAGAGAACTCATACGATACAAACTCCACCAAAAAAAGAAACAGGTCTGTCCTGTGGTCAGACAACATGGCTAAATGTGCCCCATTGTAACCCATGTGTAGATGAAAAAAAATTATACTGTACACTATCAGTATAAAAATTAAGAATATAATTATTTGTGAGTTTATCGATGGGGATAAACTTACATCGATGTTGAACTCACGATGATGAAAGTTGAACTCACATGGTTCAACTTTCAATGAAAGTTGAACCATGTCAATGGTTCAACTTTCATTCATATCTTTGTTGAGTTTAGTTTAGTTTTTGTTTTTACGAGTTTTATCTGGCCTCCCTTTACATCCATTAAACATGTTAGGTGAAAATAGTGATTTGAAACTGACCTCAGGTTTGAGTATGAGCATGCATGATTGTTGATCTTGTTTGTTTCTGTGTTTGTTTACATCACCTCCTAGTTAACAGCTTGGGATAAACCTCCATTCTTCTGCAGATGAGCAGGGTTGGTAGTGGCTGAGTAACTGCAGACACACATACAATCTCCAGTTTGTATGATTTTAAGGCAAACTTTGGTAGGGAACTGCCAAACCTTTTGGTCAAAGTAGAATACTGGTGTGTGCGCGTGTCTGTGTGTGTGTGTGTGTGTGTATTAACCTTACTGTCACACCAGTCATATGTCCTCCATCAACTATTGAGCTTTTGCCTGCGGGGCTCGTTTGGGTGCACTCATGTGATAGTGCCTCGCACGAGCAGATTAATAATTCCATTATCCTCGCTGTCTTTTACACTCTGTGCCATTCATTCACTTTTCTCACTTTGTCTCCTCAGTATGTCTTTGAGCTTGCACCCTCTCCTTCTTCTCTGTCTTTCGCTGTGTTCCATTTGCAAGGTGTGATATTGCTTTAATTGTGCAGAAACATGTGGAGAGATCAGACATATCTCGGGGGATTAGAGGTAAAGCCGGGAGTTTGTGCGACTGGCAGCTTGTGTTTGGAGCAAAGGGTCTGTTGGGAATGAATGTAGTTAGTGTGACCTCTGACCCTGCGAGCTGTTGACGTGGAAGCAGGCCAAGAGGGGTCCAACAGAACGCTTTTGTTAATCTCATTCAGGGCTCCCTGTGAACTGTGGGCAGGGGGAAAGCTGGCAGCTCAGACCTGTGGAATGCGGAGCTCTTTATTCCCATGCTTTGGAAACAGAGGTGGGCCTTGGAACTAGCAAGGCTCCTTTAGCAGGACCTCCTCCACTCAGCTCAATCGACACTGACAGTTTCCTGGCTTAGGCTTGCCAACTGGCAGGGCAGCAGTGCAGGGGGGACAAATGCACCCCACCAGGGCTCCAAAGGCCACAGGCAGCAGGACATAACCCCTAACAGGCCACTACAGTTGTATGTCACTGTTTAAAGATTATACACTACAAGATTTATGCACTATTTTGCCCAAATGCAACACATACATATCAGGATTGTGACTCCTGTCCTCCACAGTGTCACCATGAGTCAGCACCACTGTTGATCAGTTACACATATCCCATCAGCTGATGTATGTAGTGTGTGAAATTTACACCTTTAATTATTGATTAAGCCAAACATGGTGCACTTCAAAATCCAGCTACTTGGTTTTGTTGTGTCAAAAGGCAAACAGTTTCACTGAACACCCAGAGCTGACTTAAAGTTAGTCGAGTCAGTTAGTTGAGTGAACTGGAAGTTCATGAGGGGGACACCTTTAGTTCAGCCCACCAGCCACCCCAACACCATCCACTGTCCTCGCATTTATATTTTTAACACTCGACACAACTTGACACAATATGTCTTGCTTGACAAATGGTACTTGGCACAAAGTGCTATGTTCAAACATTTTCAGTGTTTCTGATTTGCTTTTGTTATTTAATTTTCTGTTGAAGCTGAGGCTTTTCAAAGTTTAGGAAATAACTCAATAAAAACAGACAAAGTTGATAATGCTTCATGTCCTTCTGCTTCTTAAATTAAATAGTGAATTGTTAGCTTTTCATTTCTAACACCAACACTCGTCCTTAATATTAAATAGTAATGAGTTTATCGTTTTTGACATTTAAACTAACAACGTTGAAAATAATTAGGCTACAATTTATGCTGTAAAAACACATTTTTAAGATATTTCAAGCAAACTGGATTATCTATTTTATATATGAGATACTGATATACATATAACCAAAATAGATACTCACACAAACCAAATAAAAAGGCACATAAACATTTTGTTCTCATTATCTGAAATTGAATCAGAAAAATCTTTGCTTTCGAGATGAAAGGCAAGAAGAAGAAGTTCTATTTATATAGCAATTTCCACAACAAGGCAATTAGTTCAAAGTGCTTAGGAAGTTGGTGAGAATTACTAAAATTATTTGTATTTGTTAAAGTCCAGAAAACATAGCAAGAACATTCTTAACATTGTAACTTTTTAAAATTCACATTTACATGCATTTGGTTAGTATCAGTGGTGACTGCCTTTCAAACTGAATGACTTGGGTCAAACCTTTTGACCCTGGAGTTCTGGCCCACTCCTCTTGACAGAACTGACTGAGTCCGTTTTGCAGGCCGCTTGAGATTTCAGATCTTCACACAACTTCTCCACATCAAGATTTTGTAACATTAACCCAAACACTGACTTTCTTGTCCTTGAGCCACTTTGTTACTGCTTTAGCCGTCTGCTGAGTATTGTTGTCCATTCAGAAGACCAATCTGTGCCCAAGTTTTAACTTCCTGGCCAATGTCTTCAGAAGTTACTTCAATATTTCTATTTTATAATATACTAACAAGATTTCTATATCTATTTTATGAAAACTGCTAATTCTTCTTGCAGCAAAACAGCCCACAACATGATACTGCCATGTTTGCACAGGACCGTTTCACTGTGGATAATGGCTCTGACCAGCTTCAGCAGCATCTTCACAAGGACTTTGGCTTTTGTTCTGCAGCCGATCTGAAAAGTTTGGACAAAAAGCATCTCTGGGGCACAGGACCCGTTTCCTTTCTGAGCAGACTGATGGTTGGACTTTCCAGTGTGTCTATGCTTGTGCATAACTGTTTGAACAGATTAACATGGCACCTTCAAGCATCCAGAAATTGTGTAGTCAGGGCCTTCTCTGAAGGCCTAAACCTTATTAGAATCCCTAACATATATTTATAACCTACATTGTAATTTGTGTTCAATTAAATGTTATTAATTTTACTGCTGTTATGTCTACTCTCATTTTTATAACGGTACTCTATCCTGTGCTGCTTTCTGTACATGTCTGTGTGAATTACAGGTGTTCCATCCAATCAGATTTCAGTATTTATGTGTTGCCAGAGGCAGCCTAATCTGCCCAGGGCCTTGAGAATCTGTAGAGCAGACCTATGTTCAGTAAACGGAATAAATCTTATAACCAATCAGCTTACAGATTCGCCTCCCAATGTCTGCTAGAGGGGGTACAGTGATGCCAAATGTGATAAGATGGTCAGATTGAATCTATCACCTAAAAGTTTTCCTACCAATGCACATTGCATATTAATATTTGTGAATATACAATACATTTTCAAGGCTGACCTTCTCTGGATACCCAGACATCATAAAGACCACTTACAGACTCAGAGGAGCATTCCAAATTAAATGGCTGGCATTTGTCAAGAATACAACAAAGAACAGGCCATAGAGAAGGACTTGTTGATGGAACTGAAACTAAGAGGGAGTCAACTTTATGACTTCATTGAAGTTTTTCTGCATATAGAGAAAAGGATTGACCTTGTTTATAAAGAAATAATCTGCAGATGAGTGAGTATTATGTGCTTTCTTGTTTTTATGGCACAGTTGGCGGTAGTGTAGAGGTTTGAAGTTTTAATTATTAGTATAATGACTAAATGAACAGTGCTGCATAAATTATGTAGCGCTGTTCATGTAGTGGCTTGTTGCTTCCTAACTTCATTTTTGCATTACAAAAGATATTTGTTCTTTAGAAAATCACAAATGAATCCAGCTGAAGAAATGGCGCACGCTGCTGCATGCTGCGTTCTGGAAATACAGGCTGCACACTTACTCAGGACTTGCCTGAACTCCCTGAAGGGCCCCTGGAAGCCTCCTACCTTCACTTTGTGAACTTCTTCTTTGGAGGGTACACAGTGAGCACCATAGGAGTCTTGGTATACACACACTCACACACACGCATACACACACAGAGGACATTAACCACTCACTGGTTAGGCCAGATCAGTCCAGATTAAATGAGTGCCCCTTGTCTCTGCTCTGAATGGAAGGCTGTTGGAGACTAAATGCTGGTCTCAAAGGGTGATAGAAGTTTAGGAATCACTCAGCCACATCCATGTTTCACACACTGGGACTTTGAAACATGAATTTATTATAAAGAATAGAAGAACATCAAACAACTGATGGAGTTGTATCTTATAATTATGTGTTTCAAGAGAAGCCGAGCAGACAGACAGGAAGTATGGAAGTCAGACTTTAAGGAGGAGAACCCCTCCTGCTTCCATTGCGCTGCCAGCCAGCTGAATCCGCTTCTCAGCGGCGAAGGGGGAAATACCTGCCGGCCTGCACAATAGTGCTGCTGGGATTACAGGCCCCCCTGCTGGTGACCAGCTAGCAAAGGGAAAAAAAAGAAGGGGAGGTGAAGAAAAAAGGGGGAGTTTGTTTGCACAGCAGCTTCACTTATAGAAAAAAAAAAACTTTACTTGAGACTCATTCTTTGAGTGTGTGTTTTTATTTGAAACTCTCCCTCAACGTGACGTTGAAGGAAAAAAAAAAAAAAAAAACAGCCACATGGGAGTACAGGTTGTAATAAAATGATGTAGTTATATTTACAAATATTGTACATTTAGTGTGTTTTGTGAAACAGGGTTATTGTGTAATGTTTTTCTTGCAATGTAATATTTACCAAAGAAAGTCTAAATGAAGGAGAGGCTGTAGAGATCCAGAGCTCAGGTGGTGGTGGTTTGTGTGTGAGGTGAGGGGAGAAGGGGAGCTTGCAAGGCTCTCAAAGTACTATGTGTTGTTAGTGACCTCTACGTCCTTCCAGCTAGTTAGCGTGAATGCTATAGGCCAGTGGTTCTTAACCTTTTTTGAGGTACCGAACCCACCAGTTTCATATGCGCATTCACTGAATCCTTCTGTAGTGATAAATAAAATATATTTTTTTTCTCCAAATTCAAGACATAGGGGTGACCCAACTAGAGTCTAGTTGGGTCACCCCAAGATCACTAAGTCTTCTCAAAAGGTAGAGTCTCTGAGAACAGTTCTTCAAAATATAGTCAGTGTTTTCAGCAAAGTTGAGCTGACTGTTCAGGAACGACCCAAGGTATTTAAAATTTGCCACAGTTTCAGCAGGTTGGCCATCGAGAGAAACTGGAACCACTTTAAGGTCTTGTTTAAATCATTTAATTAGCTCTACATTCTTAAGAGAATGAAAATTTAATAATAAATAAAGACTTTGCGGTATTCTGATTTAGTAATGTAATTATATTAGTTGTGTTACCACCCCCACGCCACTAGAGGCAGTAGCAACCCCGAAAAGATGCGACTGAG
Organism: Poecilia latipinna; assembly: GCF_001443285.1. Taxonomy (NCBI): domain Eukaryota; kingdom Metazoa; phylum Chordata; class Actinopteri; order Cyprinodontiformes; family Poeciliidae; genus Poecilia; species Poecilia latipinna. The sequence continues at coordinate 17,942 of NW_015115391.1, forward strand.
GAGCAGATTTAGAAGTACAGCGATCCCTCGTTTTTTGCGGGGATTGCGTTCCTTAAATAACCCGCGATAAGTGAAATCCCCGAAGAAGTTACCTTTAGTTTTTACAATTATTATACAGCATAATTAAATACTCTACATTGAAACCCAAGAACAAAACCTATTTTCAGGTCAGCGGATGTGCGTGTTCATCAATCGGCCCTTAATGCGATATGGAGTCATGTCATTGAAGCGTCTCCTCCAACCTGCCCCGCGAGATTCACAGCTGTATCTACGGCAGAGCGATGGATCTGGTCAAGCGAGCCTCCGGTCGGGTTTTGCGCTGCCTCTGGCCACAGATTTTTCCAGCAGGCATTCAAAGTTTTCAGCTTTCATCTCCTGAATGGCCAATCTGTATTACTTATATTTAAATACCGTATCGTTATTGGCACACAGGTAGAGAAGGAGCTCGGAGACTGTTTAGCCAATCAGGACGCAGAACACAATGCACTGTGAAAAAAAAACTGCACAAAAAAAATCCGCGAAGCAGCGAGACCGCGAAATATATAGCGAGGGATGACTGTACACCGAAAACTACAGAATTTGGTAAAAACTGTGAGCTTTGCTGAAGTAATTAAAGACAGAAGTTCAAATCCATGCTGAGAGTGGAACTCCTTCAATCAGGGCTCCTTCGCAGCTCTGATTGGCTAAGCAATGTGACGTGATCCTCTGCAGCAAGCGATGGCAAAGCGGGGCGTCATCACGACTTTACACAGTGTGTCTTTACCTCCGTGGCAGAGGCTCCGCCGAACCCCTGAGACCGACTCACCGAATTCCTAACTATTCAATTTTTGTCCTACTCTGCTCATTAGGGACTTTACGGTTATGTCTTTTGATATTGATTTCTTCTGCAGTTTATGAAATATTCAGCTTCTTGTGATCATCTTGGGCCCCATTGAAATGAATAGAAAATTCCATAATTTCTGAAAAGTTCTGCTAAAATCTTTGCGTTCTTACACAGCTAACTACTTCCACATACTTTCAGTTATAAACACCATTAAAATTTTAAAATGTGGTCATGTCCTTCAACTACTTCTATTTATTTCAGTTTTTTCAAGTTTTTTACAGATTTCATAAAATCCCTCTTCAAATTTAGCTTGTATTATCCTCAGTCATCAGAAAAACAAGTGAGTTGCTCTGGTCGCTAAGCAAGTAAGCTACACTTGTCCTCTAGCTCTGACAATTCTGAGGGTTCCCAAACAAATTCTACCAACTCGCTCATTTTTCACTCTTTCTACACATATTACACATGAAATGAAAGTTTCACTGTTGGGACTCAGACAATGTGACCATCATTGATGTGACATTTACAGGTTTATAGCAAATTGCCAAGAGGATGTAAGGAGTAATATGATCATCTCTCCCTCTCACTGCCTGCTTCACATTGATTCCACTGAGTGCAGCTGTGTGAGTGGAGCCCAGGCAGAGAAGGAGTTTGAATAGTTAAAGGTCCCTCTTGTGCTACAACAGAATGTGGCTCATTGAACCTGAGATTGTCAGTTACCTATCAGTGTAGTGTATGATAAACTTTGTTGATTTGCATGCTTGTGTGACGTGTGTATGTACTGTATATACACACACACACACATGGATACTTAGTAATAGATACCTCCATTCATCCATCCATAGTCTTACCTTAGCTTGCCTTTCAAACTGCTGAAAAATTCATTGACGATATGTGAGGTGAGATAAGGTAATTTTATCTATATAGCACATTTTCAGCAACAAGGCAATTCAAAGTATTTTACATGAATTAAAAGGAAATACAAACAAAATAACAAACCATAGGAAAGACAAAAAGAGGAAAGAGAGCAAAAGAAAACTAATCTAATGTTGACCACTACAGAGACCTTTTATATGTTCAGCAAACATGCAAAAGGCTCACTCAAAACATGTAAAAGGCTTTGTATTGACCACTACAATACAAAAACTGATCTTTTGATTTTCTAGGTAGATGGCAGAAAATTTTTCACAGGCTAATTTTAATGATGGGTTGCAGACTATGCCAAAAATGTATACAACAGAGTAGCTTTGTGGAAAATCCGTCAAACTTCTCTTTTAAGTTAGAATTAAAAGAGAGTTAGGATTTTAAGTTAGAATCCATAAATGAAAACTGAGAACAGTGACTGCATTGAAAATGTTGCTTTGTGCAAAAGATTACATGCAACACCAGAAGGTCCTACTCAGACTTGAACTGAAATCCCTGGATTTAAAGGCCAGAGTGCTAACTAAACCACAGAAGTCTCTTGGCATGTACCAGATCATTTGACCTGCAACACCCTGTGATAAACATAACTTGGTTAAAAAAAAAAATAAATAAATAAAAAAAAAACTGTCATTGTCTGGTTTTGAACTAGAGCCCTTTTGTGTGTTAAGTGTGCTGGAAAAATTGTTATTCAAGTAATTATGTTGTTGAGTGTTTTAAGAGAGTGTTCTAACTTTTCTTTTGAGGTTCAAGGGTGGAGAAAGTGTGAGTTCACAGCTGTGGGTACTTACCAACATTTTTCATGTTGCAACAAACTGTTGGCATGTTGCCAAGTCTGTGTCACATGCCTTTTCTCATGTGTAACCATACATGGAGTTTATTTAAGTGTATGGGGCTAATGTGCCACTGATGTGAGATTAGAAACTAAGCATATTATAGGCTGTGTATGACTGGGCCAAGGTGTGGATCCAAATGCTTGTGTTTTCTAATGACAAGGCTGCCTTTCTTTGATTAAGACTCTGTATCACCTTTATTATAAATTAAATCCCACAATACAGATGAGATTTTGATAAAGAACACTGTTATTGTATGTCAGCTTGCTAGTTTTAGCTATCAGCTAATTTTAGCTTTCACATTTTTTTTTCACACTGCATGGGGGTATTTTGTCTGTAGGTTAACTTACTATTGATAGATTACATAGACTAGTATTTCAGCTAACTTTAGCTGTTTAACTTACAGCATAGGTTTGACAGCAGTATTCGTCAGAGATTTCTAATAGTCCTTGGGTGAAATTTTTGTACTGACTGAAAGTTCTCAATCCTCTTCAACAGATTTTCTGTATGCATTTCGCCCATTTCTTGGGTTTCTGCAGCTGACTTCAAGTTCTTTTGCAATTTTCACCAAAAACATTTTGCATACAGCAGTCACTAAATTAAGTTTTTTTTCTCGTTTCCTTTCCTTCTTCCTTTATTTTTCTTTATTTCCTTTTTCCTTTCTTTTTCTTCCTTCTTCCTTTGCGTCTTTCTTTCTTTTTCTCATATTTTGGTTTAAGAATCTGTCAGTTCTGTGCTGGTTTAGAAAAAATAGCTTAAACTGATGTAGTTCTTGGTGGATGACCATTCCCATTATTGTCATGTCACAACACTAAAAATGTTAGGGTTAAATAGTTTGTTTTTCTTTTTTGGCTTGAAACAAATCAAATGATCTTTTAACTCTCCTTAGTATTGAGACAGAGCAGATCTTTCTTTCAGGCTCACACAGATTCACTCACTCACATTTCCAAAAGCCACCACTGCTGTGCTTGAGTTCAGATCAGTGATTTACCTGCCGTCCCTGGCTTTAACTCTCTCCATATGGTGAACGATGGCCTCAGACGTCTCTATAGGTGACAGGAGTTTCCCCTGACTCAGATGTAGATTTTTGGTCTGCTCACTGATGGAAAGCTGCCTCTTCTATCCATACTACATTATGATCAACTTAAAATAGTACTGCCACTGTCGCCTTGTGCAACAACGATTGGACTACATGGACACATGTGCAGCTGAAAGTGCAGGCTTGCTTGGTTTCACATGTAGCAACTGAATGTGTGTGTGGTGTTGCAGGGCTGTAGCTGGCAGCTCTCGCAGCTGAACAGATGGAGTGGAGAGGGTTCTGGCTCACGCTTTTCATGTGATATAAAGATATGCTTCCTCTAATAGTTGCTTACACTTCTTTGTGTCTGAATAAAATAAGTCAGTGACCAGCAATTGGATTTAATCTTTCCAGTAATCCAATAAATGTTCTTTCACAGGCAGGAATATTAACCCAAAATACAGCAGACCATATTTTGTCATGTCTTCTGTAGATTTCACATCAGGTGATGATTTATTTAGTCCCATTTTTGACACTATCTTAGCTTTATTTTACACTGGTCTACACAGACTAGGTGTACTTTTTGTTTTGAGTTTGTTGCCTTCAGAGAACTCTGCATTATAAAAATGCGGAGGAGGAGGAGAGTAAGCTTGGTAAACACGGGAGACACTGAAGGCCACGTGGGGGGTTTATACTGCAAACGTCCCTCCAGATGCTTCAGTGTTTGGCAACTTGGATTGTTCACATTTGTTGAGATAATAAAACTGTATATGTTATTGGGGTGCAAATCATGTTTAATGTTAAAATTCCTGTTCATTTATATTTTATATAAATGGTAATAACTGAATGATTTAATCTCATCTCTGCTGGAATTTTGTTAGATTTTTTTGGCTTCTTGTTATTAAATTGAAGATATGTTTTACATATAACTATTAAACAATCTTTTCTGTAGAAAAATCCAATTGTGGCATAATGTCTGAGGAGAACTGTCAAGATGAGCACCGGATGCTGCCCCTCTCCTCATCTCTGATCTGCTCTTTTTATTTCCTCATTTCTGGCCGTCACTCGCCACTGCAGCTGACGGGGAACACCTGTGTGAGCCATCGGTGGGCTTCTGGCCGTGTCATGAGTGGTGATCCCAGCCTCAAAAACAAACATGTACAAACTAATGAATCATCAAAGTAACAAGCACCACAACAATCCAAAATTAATCCAAAATGAATCCAAAATAATTAAATAAAACACAGCAAAATTAAGTGCTTCAAAAATACCAGCTAAATGAAGACAAAATAAACACAGCGACTATAAACATAAAAATATCCAAAAAAACTAAAGAAGGCCACAGTGACACAAAGCTCAGATGAGAACAATCAGGGGGAAGCTGACTGGAGAAAAATCTGAATAAAAACTGTCAGCCTCCAGCCAGAGCAGAGCAGTTTGGGTATCTTTGTGTCTTGTTCAGCATTAGATCCTCCTCCTGGCTCTGACTGGTTGTTTCTGACTGAGCGATGTATTTCTGCAGTTAGTACTGGGAGCACTGGGAGAAGGCACAGGAGTTTGATTTTTTTTCACAGATCTGTTGTATTATACTGCTATTATATAATGATAATTTAGTATTTAACCAGTATGAGTAAACACAAATGAGCGTTAAATAGCCAAATGGTGTTTCCATTTTGGACACCCTAGTTGTTTTTTTTTTTTTTTTTTTTTTTTTTTAATTAATTAATTAATTAATTAATTTATTTATTTATTTATTTATTTTACAAAGAACAACACAATTGATTAATTTAAAATTTAAACGTTTTTTTCAAAATATATTGAGTGTTCCAGAAAATGAGTCATGTGTAGAGTCATCAAATGTGTGTACAAGCAGTGTTTTTATCTCAAAGAGCTAATCATTAATGGCCCAGTGTGTATGATTTCATACATAACAAAAGGGAAATATGACCAGCTGTGCATAGCCGTTCCAGCAGTGGATCCACAGAGGTATTTAGCCCCTCTGGTGTCCACACCAGTTAGGTGAGGTTGGCTTTATGAACAAGATGAGCAGTGAGCACTGCAGGACATTCACACTAAATAAACTTATATGTTTGTACACTGCTGCAGAGAGCTGGAGAGGTAGTGAGGCATGTAACTGTGTTTAGGCCCAGCGCTAGAGGGGTTTATGGCCAATGGGGCAATAAAGATGTCATGTTTAAGAAGCAGGCAGGCTTCCTACAGAGCACAGGGAGTAAGATGATCCAGCATGTGGGGCTGAAATGTTGTTTTATTCCAAGGGAAATCAAGTTAATACCACCTTTCAATGTCAGACTCTTAAAAGTGGCCAAGTCTTCCGGTTGGACGTCATAGCTAAGCCTTCGACCTTGACCAGTCCCCCAGCCTTTTCTGGCCTGGTCTGTGATGGAGGTGAACTGGACAGCCCACTAGCACTGGTCCTTAAGCTAGCAGGCACTTTACTTCCTTTGTTTAACCCCTGACCTAAGAAAACAAGACATGTCCCAGGGTTCTGAAGAACCTCAGGCAGAGGAAGTGTTTGGTTACAAATTAAATATATGTGTGTCATGAGCTATAAATCGGTGAGCTTGCCTGCAAAGCTGCTACTGCAATGGCATGTGGTAGCAAGGCTCTCATCGTAAAGTTTTAGGGCCTCACTTCCATCTCATTCTCCTAAAGAGGATCAAGGTGATGGCTGGCCCCATGACAAGATGGATCCCAGGTGTAAGGAAAGGAAAGGAGCAGAAAGTGACGCTGGGAAGCAAAAGGAAATGCAGCAAAAGTAAGAGAAGGTTTAAAATAGAAATGTTGTGTTTAGTTCCTGAGTATGTTTGTGCACAACTGTGATAAAAGAATAGGCAATATTGACCTGATAATAAAATCAATTCCACACTGATGAAAAGAAGTTTACATTTGTACCAGCAGTTAAACTGGTTCAAGTGCAAAAGCAGGGCTGGAACAGAACTGGTTCACTCCTTCTCAGCTAAAATTGGATTTTGATTTTCCACAGTCAGATAATCAGGTGAGAACCAAGTCATTATTTCTGTAAAACATCTTCTCCCTCTAGGCTGCAATGTGGCACACTTGGTAGCACTATTGTTGTTGTGCAGAAGCAGATCCAGGGTCTTTCTGCATGGAGTCTGAACGTTCTCCCTCTGTGTGTGTGTGTGTGTCCGTGTGTGTGTGCGTGTATGCGTGTGCGTGTGTGTGTGTGCGTGTGTGTGTGGGGAGGGGGGGTTCTCTCCTGGTACTCCTGTGTCCTCCACAGTCCAAAATCATGACCGTTAGGTTTCAGGGCAGCTGTGCTCGTAGGTGACTTTGTGCATTCAGGATTGTCCTGAATGTCTCTGTGTCCCTGTGATGGACTAGTGTCCAGTCCAGGCTGAACCTCGCTTCTCACACAAAGACCGCTAGAGACCACCACACACGCATCCCTGAAAGAACTTGATTTATCCCTGCAAAGAGGTTGTGGAGTGGTTTTTTGTTTGTTTGTTTTTATCAATAACTGGACGAATTTATTAAGACAGACACCAGTTGTGAATTATTGCTATAATAAGTTTTGTTCTGAATATAGCTATAGTGTGGTACATATGCATAGAAAATTATTTTGATAAGGTTAGTTTATAAAGCAGATGTAACTAAAACCATTAATTGAAATTTTTCGCTGAGTACCAATTAGAGGTCTGTCTTAGTGCAAGTACTATAAACAAATATACAATATCCATTTTCCATCTTCTAACAACAGAATAGTATTGGAAAAGTTTTGAAAAACACATGTTGACACTTATTTAAAAAAAAAAAACTCTTCAAAAAATAGATATATACTTGCAAGTGGCTTGATAACAGAAGAAACAATCTGTTAAAATGGATTAATTTATGAATGAATGAATGAATGAATGAATGTCACTACAACATGTTTTGGTTCATGTACTCTGCTTCAGCTCTGACTAACTGAACACTCAGATATTCTGACCACACATGTAATTCAGGTCACTTCACATGCAGCCGTTATGCTGGGCCAAGTGCTTTGAAGAACATAAAATAGAGACAGAGCGCTAATGTTTAGGTTACAAATGCACTTTGCACTTAATACACTCCACACCAACGTTCTCCCCCAGCCTGTAGGTCTCCAGTCAGTCCGACAGACAGCCATCACCTTTAGTGTAATCCCAGGACTCTGGACTAACCAAAGTGTTGACAGGGAAGAAGCACAGCCTGCAAGGCAGTTTGCAAAGAATGTGATAAATGATGAAAATGTAATGTCTTCACACAAAGACCAAATATACAGGAGGTAAAAATGATAGAACAGTTCATATTCTGTGACAGTGGAACCTGTTTGCTGTCTGAATCAAACCAACAGGAAAACTGGAGTGTATGATTTCACCCGACATCCTCAGTATATGAAGCACTACATCTTAAACTGTCTGAGTTCTTGCTCAGTGTTTTTTAGACTAGCATGTAAGCATGTGTAGCTCGTGTTGAGTGACACAGGTCAGATGTTAGTTGTTGAGGCTTTAAAGTGTTGGTGTGGTGGAACGAAGGGAAACGAGGAGAAGGAGCTTAGAGGAACAAGGTCATTTCTGTTTTGAAATGGCAGTCTGAATCTCTCCTCTGGGAGTGGAGCACTGCTGCACACCAGTTTGGATTACTCAGTGCTGAACTCTGTGGGGATTTCAAGTGTTATACCAACTGCTTAGCTGCATTTCTAAAGAAACTTGATGCTACTAATCTGGCTACAATGAAAGAAAATGTTTCAAATGTGATGTTCCTTTTTTTTCTTCTTTCTTTCTTTTTTTTTACTTTGGAGCCAGAACTAAACCCAAAACATATCTAAATACAACAACAACAACAACAAAAAAAACATTTCTTAGCACACAAAGTGCCACACTGTAATTTGCATAAATGATCAAAATCAGACAATCTCAGAGTGGGTGTGGAAAATCATTTTATGAAAAAATAAGTGGATTCTGGATTCTGAATCCAAGGTCATTTCAAAAAGAAATTAAAAGAAAATGGGGCAACACTATTATTTGACAGGGTGTCCATAAGACTGACAGGACACTGTCATAAATATGACATGATATTTGTCATAAACATGAAGGCATCTTTATGAATGTCTGACAGGTGTCATGAAGTGTCATCCGGTAGGTAATGACACTTTTAATGCACAGTTGGCACTTTTAATGACACTTCATGACAACAGTCATAGACATTCATAAAGACTCCTTCATGTTCATGACAGATGTTATGTCATGTTTATGACAGTGTCATGTCAGTCTTATGCACACCCCTTCAAATAAAGTTACTGAAAACGGGTTCCCTAAAAAAACTACAACCCTGGACATGATGCTGCCACCACCATGTTTTACTGAAGATATGACTTTACTTTACTGATGTACAGTGTTTTTTACTGTGCTAAATATATATTTTGGAATTTTGACTTAAAACATTAAACTTGCTTTCATGAGTCCATAACACATCATTCCACAAAGGTTTTAGAGATTTTAACCCAGTCTAAATGTTTTAGAATTAAAAATAATTATATCTGTGTTGACTCACTTCCTTAGTCCACATTATATGGAGATGAATGTCACTTGCAGAGCACAATCTGCACCTGCCAGAAATCCCTGCAGCTTCTTGGGTGTTCAGTGCTGAAAGCTGCCAGTAATACAGTCGTCTCTGCAACATGCAAGGACTACAGTTTGGTAGTCATGTGACTTCACCTCATAAACACATGTAATCTCTTCCTTTGCATGGTAAGTAGCAGAGACATTTCCCATTTCCACTTATTTTACCTGATGATAGTGTTTGGCTGAGCATTGAAACTTTTCATATCCATGTCATTTATTTTTTTTAAATCTAGTGTTTTAATTTTTTTTTACCTTTGCATGATTCTAAACTGGCTGAGAAGCATCAACAAAATGCACAGCACAATAAAAGTGCCACAACAAAAGCCACAATGCAACCATAGAAAAAAACATGACAGAACTTATACCAGCCTGTTTATCAGAGCTTCTGTTTTTGCATGACTTTTAGCATAACTTTTGATGTGGCATTTACTATTGATTTGTGACTTTTATTATTGCATTGTGGCTTTGGTTGTGTTCAGACTTTGGTTGTGGATTTTTATTTGTTGTGTTGTAGATTTATGTTATGTTGTGGCGTTTTGTACTGTGGCTTTTGTTGTTGTATTGTAGCTTTTTGCTTGTGTGTTGTGGATTTTTCTTGCATTGTGGCATTTGTGGTTGTGTTGTTTGACATGAACCCACCATCCTTGCTCTTCTAAGTTGACTTGAATATCTTCATAAGAATTATTTTGCTGCCAAGCCACTTTCTCTCCTTATTCACAATTCCACTATGTGTTTGTTACTCTGCAGCAGGATGAAGGTGGCTCTGTGACTCCTGATCCAAAACGCAGTGTTCCGGGGCCTGACATGCTGTGAGAGGAGGCTGTGAGGATGCTGAGGGTGGGGAACGATGAATTAAATCCAGCCAGATGGGATGAAACAATGGCATGATGCAGCATGCCTGTGACAGCCTGCACAGCTGATCAAGGCTAGAGCAATTTGCTGGCAATGAGAGAAGATGTTCCAAAGACCAAATGTTCCCAAACAGCAGAGTGTTGCTATTAACATGACGGCAATTTGTCTCTTGACAGGATCTATATAATCAGTTTTTTGTCTTTTTCATGATTCCACCAACAGTGGCTTTCTTTTATTTGCCTCTTTATTAAGTGAAACACAGCACATTACTAAGTGGCATGTCAACTCCAGCAATTTCCCTATGTAGGCTATGTTGTCTACATCCGCGTAGCTAATTAAGACAGTCACAGCACTGTAGATTTCAGGACAGATCAAACAGAACTGTGTTGATATGGGAAGGAGAGGAAGACCAGTCTCCACCAACTCTGTTATATCATAATCCCTGTTCCTTCAGCCTGATTAAAACATTTCAACAAGAGCCCGGGTTGCCTACCGAGGTAGCGCTGTAGTTAGGCCTGCTGTAGACATATCACAGCTACCTCATTAGTGAGAGGGGATTTCATTTGAAATATCTCACCGAGCACTTTGAGAGATGCAGCTGTATTTACATTTAAAAGATTCAAAGTGGCTGTCTGAAGCTAGCTACCTCTTTCCTTAATTGCTGGCTTCAGTTGTCCATGAATACATCCACTTTATTACTGGCTCTCATTACCGGACGATACAGAGGAAAGTCTCGTTCTCCTTTGTCTTTCCATCTATGCCTAACTCCCCCACCGTCTCCCTCACTTGCACGGCAGGACCACATCAGAGTTCTCCCAGTGGCCAAAAGACACAAACAATCGAGGAGGATTAGACAGTAATCCTGTTTTTACTTTCATCTGCCACATATTCAAAGGGGAAGCTCTGTGAAGCGTGGAATTCTTGAAGGATGTGCTCCATGGAAAATAAGGGGAAGCAGAGTAAACAATGCAATAGCAAACGGATTACAAGTTTTAAATGACAAGAGGAGAATGAGCTTGACACCAGGTTTAGATTTAGTCTTCTTTGAATAACTCTTTGACCAACAGTGGATTAAGACAGTGAAAGATACTGTTGAAAAGTGAACAATGGTTCCTCACTTTGCTGCATATCACAGATTGCATTGGAATAACTGAGGTCAGTCCACTATATGTTTTAACCAGTGCTACTGATCCAATCATATATATGCATTAGGGGTCAAAAACTCCAGTCCTACAACTTTTGGATGCATCTCTGTTCCAACAAACCTGAACAAAAATGCAAAATTACTTCATCTGTCATTTCAGCAAGTTTTGCAAATACCTGGTTATCAACCGTTCATTAGATTCAGGTGTGTTGGAGCGGTAATTCATCCAATCATTGCATTACAGTGACAGTCCTGTCATTATAGTAACATGTAAATTAAGTGCAGTTTACCACAAATGTAATCTCAAAGCTCTACTGCAGAAAAAGGCAGGCATGTTCAGTTTGTATTCAATTATCCAATCCCATTTAATCAAAGTTATTGCATTTAATCACAAAATGGGAAGCAGGGCACATTGTGGAAAAGTCATCAGTCATAGAGCAACACAAGAGACACACGGGACAAACATGCATGCATCCACATAGGGACCAATTAACATAATGTCTATATTTCTGAAGTGTTTAAGGAAGCCAGAGCAGCCACAGATACCGAGGGCGATCATGCAAGCGCCATGCAGAAAGACCTCAGGCCAGAATCCAAACCTGGACCTTTTTTGCTTCAAGCCATCAGAGGTAACAACTGCAGCACCGAGCAGCCTCTTTAAAATCCAGCTGATGATAATACATTTACAGTTTTATGTGAATGTATGCCTATACTACAGTACTATGAGAGTGAATCCAGGTTTCTTTCATTTGTTTGCTTTCAATTGTTTCTCTCATTTGTTTCATTTGTTTGCTTTTGTTACACATAAACTCAAGTTATTGAACTTGAGGTCAGATAAATTTGAATAACTTTTACCCTTAATAAATGAAATAGAAATTTGAAAACCTTCACCATGTTCTCGGGTTTTGTTTGGCTGATATTAAACTTATTTGATGATCTAAAGCATTTTAGTGATTAAATCTCTTTGCTTACATGACAGTATTAGTTAAGTGAATAACTTCATAGGATGATAGTAGGGATAACCTTAACCAGTTTAATTACCTCACTGGCCTGTTAAGAAGTAGATATTTTTTATTTTCCTGATATAACACCTTCAGACTGGGGGCGGAAATTGAAGTTTAGCATGGTTATATTCAGAGTTTTGTTTTTTTTATTTCTGTATTTTTTTAATTTAAACATCAATGAGCACCTAAGGTCAGTGTGAGGTTCATTGTCTTGCCTATTGATATTCCATCACATGGAAGGACTGGGGACTGAAACTCCTGATGAGTGGCCAATTATATAATAGACTGTTTCCTAGTCTTATCTCGTTTGAGTTAGTGTGCAGAGATGGGTCAACAAGTACAGAACGTCACTACAATCATTAGTTTGTAGTGAATCTAATAATTTCAGTCAATAAGGTTAGTAATCAGAAATGTTGGTTATTTTAATCATACAAACACACAATTGTAAACTCCTGACATCGTTATTATCTTGTTTAAAGCCAACAATAATCCACTGACATTCTAAAGCTCTTCTTAAAAAAAGAAAGACTTTATAACTTAAGGGAAAAATTTAAATTTAATAATTTTAAATTCAGATTCACAAGAAAAAGCTTTTATAAATCAGTACATGAAGTGACTCTGTGGAATGAACTAAACAGTTATAGATATGAATACAGAAAATACTAAAAAAGAATGTTAAAACCAAGGTAATGTGACTAATAATTAATTGGACGATGTTATGGATGACTGTAAAAATAAGTTCATACGTCTACTCACTCCTTTGAACATACTTTACTATTCTTGTGTTATCTTTTGTTTTAAATGTATTTTCACATGTGTTTCTCCAGTAAGTAGAACACACGTGTTTTCTGGCCTTTATAGACACATTTGACCTAGGGATCTTAATATATTTGAAATTATCATTACTTTTAGCTATCTCACTTTTTTAAATAGGACCCAAGTACATAGACAGATCTTGCATTTCACTGCTAATGAGAGCTTTTAATCCTCAGAAAAGTCTGAGCTCCACCTGGCAAGAAGAAGTAAATTCCTTAATCCCTGTCTTTCTCTGACGCAGGGTTTTGGTTTACTAAAGCATTACTGAAGTGATGCAAGCCGAATACATACGAGTGCAACAGTAAATCCCAGAGGACGGTGCCAAGGCGGAGGCAGTGTTTGCACTGTGTGCAGTTAGTGGCATTAGATGCTGGAGACACCACACATGCAGCCTGCTCCTGAGGCTTCAGAGAGTTACACGTTTGTGGCCTCACTCTGATACCAGAGATACTGCAAACGCCAACACTGTGCAGTTTCCTCACATGGAGCTGACACTGCTGACACTGGCATCTTCACTGATGTTTCCGTCTTAAGTTTGCCAAATGATTCATACGACTCAACGATCGTTCAGAATTTCCCAGTCCACCAAATTGTGAATTGCGAAGCCCACATGTCCAACTATAGTCACCGCATGCAGTGATGGCAAAAGGAAAGTATACTCTTGTTTAATCCTAAGTTTTTATGTGCCTTAGTACTGTCAAAAAAATGCATGTAAGTATGAGGAAATCCAAAATAATTTTAATTTAACCTCAAGTGTACAAAGACAAAAAAGCAGGAAAGGCTTTGACAAAGGCAGGGCATAATGTAATAGAATTTTGGCCCATTCTTCTTTATACCTTAGCTCAGTTTATTAAGGTTTATGAAGGGGTTTCTGCACACACTCTTATCTAAGAACAACTGAGAAAGCCGGAGTACCTGGAGGGAGCCCACACATGCACATGGAAAACATGCAAACTCCATGCAGAAATATCTGAAGCCAGGACCTTCTGGCACCACCATGCAGGCCTGAAATAAACATGAACAAACTTACCTTTGTGTCGCTCTCCTTCATATGCCAGTGGGAGATGTAGTTTTAAAACTATTAAGTTTGCAAACTGTTTGAGTGGTCGAGCCAGAATCCCAACCTGAATTTGAATATGATAGAAACAAATTCTAAAAATATCAATACAGATGTTTTTCACTGATTATTGATGAAAAGTATAAATAATTTTTGACATACCACTTTAAGTAAATGTATTATATATTAATTTAGAAACGTCCCTCTAAATTAATATATAATGCATTTATATATTAATATATAATATATAAATTGTAAGGGCGATGTTGTTGAGGCGACAACATCGCCCGGGTTGTCGCCTCAACCCGGGCGATGAGGCGACAGTCGCTTGTCCTCATCCAGCTGAGCGATCGGCGTAATTCATACACATGAGGCTGGGAACAAGAAAAGTGAAAGTGTTCACCTGTTGTTGCTGTAGGCAGTCACAGAAAACTTACACCTTTCACTGCTGTTTGTCGCTCACCGTGTGTCAAGTCGATAACTCACTGCTGTGAACTCACCAACCATCCAATTAATCCACATTATATAATAATAAATGCTTTAACATTTTCAGAATAATCACATGCTTTGATGTGCTAATGTTGATATATATAGTATGTGTGTTTAAATATATATATATA
>NW_015115391.1:38513-48699 GCF_001443285.1 Poecilia latipinna
TCAACAGGAAACAGGGTAATGAGAGAGGAGGAAGACATGCGGCAAATGTCACCAGGTCAGGAATCGAACCTGCGACCACCACCACAAGGACTATTGCCTCAATACGGGGGTCGTGCTTTTCTCCTGCACCACCACAACACCCCTAAATTTATTATTCTTACCAGTTTGCTACCTTTTGAGTTTCCTCATAAAGTACCCACAGCTCTACATCTCTGAATATAGAACAGAAAGCAAAGATAAATCAGCTGAAAGTCGTCATCTAGATCTGTTCTAGATTTCATGGCTTTGAAACACATGAAGAAAGACAGCTTGGGGTAGTGAGGGTCAGCGACAGAGAAATGACAGAAAAAAAATATGCTAAATGGACAAACTTACCCCTAAGGACAAATTGGACTGGCCAATTAACTTAACGTTTCTTGGTTGTAGAGGAAACTGGAGAACCAGGTGGGAACCTATGCATTCATCCACAAAAACATGCAAAATTTGCTAAAAAAAACAACAATGAGAACTCCACCAATTTCTTCTGATGCAGTGAGGGAAGATTTTCCACACACTGCCCACAATCTTCTTTGCTTTTGGGAAAGACAATGTAATATCTTAAACTGCAGCAAGATTCCCTTTGACTAAACTAATTCCAAGAGACATGAAACAATTGTTGACTCCCTTCGAGTCAACCGCGGCCTGCACTGATAACCTCCGGTCGAACCAGGGAGGTGCATGAATATTTCTCCTCTTGCCTCTCACCCTCACTTCCATGCACTTACAGAGGCTGCTGTGTTTTCCCTTGGATTTTTTTGTTGCATGATGGGATGTGTTCAGCTGTTCCATTTGGGTGGATTGGAGGAATGCTGCGGGTGCACCCCCCTATCGGTTGGTCAATGGAGCGAAGAGCGATATCAAAGCTCCATCGAGCAGGGGGCGGTACCAGTGCTGAGGGTCATGTCTCATTGGGCAGAGCAGGGGTGGGGGGGCACTGAGCTTGTCACATGGCTGATGGCTGATTTACCACTTCAGTGGAGAGGTGAGGCATTATAGGCCACATCTCCCTGCCCAGTGCACTCACACACATAAAAACACACACACACACGAAGATGTAGACGCAACTTCAACACACGATTCATTGACAGATAATCCCTGTTCCTTCTAGTGCTGCAGAGTTTTAGCAGCTTTTAAAACTGTTTGGCTGAATCTTAAGTGAAGCATGTGTATCGATTTGTCCTCAGACCATCTCAGCTGCAGCCTTTCATGAGATGCATTTTACCATGTTTCTCAAACGTTTTTTTTTTCTTTTTACCCAGCCATTTTTGCTGTCTGAACCCATTTTCTGCACTCACTACTCCATCCTTTTCCCACCTGTGCTCTCATACTCTAAAATTTTTCCATTTCTGTACTGCGAGGGAAAATCCATGTCACTCGATGGGTTGTTGTTATTTGCAGGAGGAAATGGGATGTCAGACATACCCGCTCTGAAAAAAAATGACTAAAATGTTCTGCCTCTCAAGACCCACTCGTCCATCAATGAACACACCACTTCTTACAAATCCTGTACATCCTTTTGTCTACTTGGAAAAGCACAAGCACATCCTTTTTCATACTGCCATACAGTGGCAACATGAAAAGTTCTCTCTCTTTTAACCTGCTAATGTATATTGATCTGTGCTTTTGAAATTTTCACCTGGGCACAACAATGTGGGCAACACAGCAGTTATGAAACATGGATGCATTGAATGAGTGTTGTTTCTGTACAATAATGCACAAGCTGTTGATGTGCAAAGTAGCAGCATTGTAAAATTCAGGTTCCAAAGATTTCCAGGAAAACACTTTTTTGAGAAAAGGTAACAATTCAATTAACCTGCAATTCCCTCTGCAGCTGCTAGCAGCATACAGACATAATCAAAGAAATTAAACATTACATTTAAACACATTTAATCTGCTTTACAAAATAAAAATCAGGCTTTAATGGCAAAAATTAATCAAAACATCTTTACAGGGAGTTGACAAGCTCTTCTAGGACAATCTCTGTGGTATCAAGCAAAATTTAAACACTAGTGTGAAGAGATCCGGCCTCTCCAGAATGGTAGACACCACTAACATTTACAAAGGGCTGGCTGCTTGCTTGGTCATCACACAACTCAGTTGAATGAAAACCAACTTCAGAGTTTAGCACCTCGTCAGGATCACATCAAGGTCAGCTGTGTGAATGGTTCCTTCTGCCTGTAGGGACTTATCATCTTGACAGAGAGCTGAGCACAAAGTGCTGCACAGTGAGTAAGATCTCTGTACACTAACCCCTTCATCTGTCCGCTCTCATGTTTAACATATTGATAAGGTTTTGTCCTCTACACACGTTTGGATAGCTGAAACCAGACACAGTTTTGGGCACATTTTCTTGGTAAATATGCATTGCAGATATTGGTAATATGCTTGGTTAGTGTGCAGCTAGCACAGTATATGATGAACGCTAGGGCTAGTAGCCACTTGTGATGGCAGATAATAGATAAATAGTTTTCCTGCAACAGTAAATTGTTTCTCTGCCATTAGCACATTGAGCAGTGAGTACATGAGGGTGAATGACAGCGTTAAGCCCCTCCTCCTGGCTCTGATTGGTTGTTTTTGTTGGGAGGCAGTGCAATAGTAGCTCTGGGAGGAAGTGGAGGAAATCAATCTTTTCAAAGATTTTCTGTCTAATAACATGCTGTCATAACATTGTGACAGTGTTAATAGATGGATATTTTTTATTATATATTTTTATATATATTTGTTATCGAACGTGCTTATTCTTGCTGGGTGGTGAGGGGAGCAGGTGCGTATCCCCAGAAGTCATTGAGCGAGAGGTGGGGTACACCTTGGATAGGTCACCACTTCATGTGAAAAACATATTTTTTTATAAAAGTTACGTACTGCAGCTTTAATTAAAAATGGATGGATAAGAACATTGATGACATTTCAGAACCTCATTTCTTAGATTTGAAAAGTAAGATCTAATATTAAAAAATTTACATCCCACTCAAAGTGCCATTCAGAACTATACCTACGGACATTAGGCACTTTAGAAGTAAATGTTGTGTAAAGATTGTAGTGTTAAGCAGTTTTCCAGATATGTTTCACAATAGCTAGATAATGTTTTTTTTGCTGAAATTACAATATTGTGCACACCTATTGCTCTATACTTTACAACTCTGCACATGGTTTGAGTTTAGCGTCAGAGTCTAGCCTGTGCAAGAAAAAAAAAGACCATTCAAAAATAAGAGAACACTCCTTTTTCCCTCTGTCAACATGTAAGCCTTAAGTGAAGCTGAATGCTAGCTGGGATTCCTGTCTGGTATCCTGTCTGACATGAAAGGCTGCTCACTGAGAGTGGGGAAGCAGCTCAGAGAGAAGTATTCCCGCTGGACCCTCTGGCAGATGGAACACGAACACCTTGAAGGATGGGATTGTCGCCGAGACAGAGCACTGCTTTCTCCCCCACAGATAAAACGGAACACGAGGGCTGTCTCAAATCTTAAGCAATCTGCGGATGAGTGGATGAGCGACACACAGAAGCACCTGGCTCTTTAAAGGAAGCAGCCGTTTGAGATGTGACAGAATGGCTTGTCATATAGAATCACTGTAATGGAGAGATAATCCCACAGTCATCACTCAAAAAAGGTATGTCTGCAGGGCATCTTGGAGGAATAGCCTGATACACGCGGCAACATTTAGTACGCCCCACTCTGTGTATCATCACGGCTAAAATCAAAACACGAACAACAGGAATTTGGATGAGAAAAACTCCCAGGCTAAATTCTGACTGAAGTAACAGCAGATTTAGTAGTTCTAAAGATGGATCAAAAGGATATGTTCTCTCAATCAGTTTGCTGGTCCATAGCCCCTGAGAGAAACAGGATTGGCCCTTGTAGACCTGTCAGACGACTACGACAAGTCAGACAGAGGAGTTAGCAGCCACTGCTGAGTCTGCGGAGATGTGCCATTCATCTCTTGTCACTTGGAGGAGTTTTGCCGCTCAGCTACCTTCCTTGACCTGTCACTCAGTTTTCCAACAGCTGGTAGGCCGCCCTCCTCCTCCCTATTCTTCCCCTGTTTTCACCCACCCGGTCCCTCCCAGTTTTCTTCCTCTATCCAAGCATGTGGATCAGGGGGTCTCATTTTCATGTGTCAGGCACCCCCGTCAGAGTGACAGCTCCCTGTTCGCCTGTCTCATTAGAAACAGCCAGCTTGGTCTGAGAAGCAGCAGGAGAGGCGATTGGTGTTCAGCTCTTCCCAACCCGAGAACTGTGAGATCGGCTCTACTAACACCAGTCAACCAGATCATCATCTGGCTTGATCTAACAACCACACTCACACTGATCTGAACACCATGAGCTGAGCTCAAACAAGTACGCACAAAAGGACATGGACTTTTTTTTACCGTTTTCCAAACTTCCCTGTTTTTCCTTTTTGTTATTTAATTTTGATAAAATCCAGAAATTATAAAAATTACAAAGAATTATTTTGTATTTCATACTCTCTATTGTGATCGTGTGCTTTGAAAAGTCTGTACACTTACAGATTTTTTCTGTTTTTTGCTTTTTGTCAGACATGTTTCAGACCATTGAGACTGAAATTAGATTGTTTTCAAGTAATATCAATAACTTCATATACTAAAAGATTTCAAACCAACCTGTTCCAAAATAAAACTGGTCATGTCACCCAGGTGTTTAGAAATCATTCTTCAGGCACACCTTTCTGTGGGATTGTTTAAATCCAGCCACATTGAGGGTTTAAAGTAGGAATGGCCCGTCTGAGGTCATCTCAACTGAATATAATTTAAGACTTTGATTTTGATTTTGCCAAAATCTTTACTTTGTTGTTTGGGGGAGGGGTTTGTTGTTTGAGCCACTCAGAAGCAGATTTATTGGTGTTATTCTGATTATTCAAGAGCCTCTGGACTGGTGGCAGTGGAACAGCTCAGAACAACTGAGAAAACCAAGGAGGTGCTGGTGGTCAGTCTGGTGCAGACCCACCGGACTGACACCGCTGAACAGTCAGGGAGCAGACATTGGGATGGTGGGCTCTTATAAGTACCTGGGTGTTCTCTTATTCTTCTTTTTATCCCTTAGTGTGAATTTGCATACTCTCACTGACTTTTGACTTGTTTCTGTTACATCTGAATTTTCCCACTGTGGGACAATCAAATATATTTCTATTCTCTTTTGTTGAAATGCGGTGTTAGCTTTTTGACAGACATGAGAGGACAAACACATTCCAATAAGGAATGTGATTTTTTTTTAAGAAAATATGAGATGGGCCTTTGTTGAAAATCACTCTCACTGGTCAATATTTTCTCCATTTGTAATGAAAAAGCATCTGAAAAGATGTCTTTTTAACACATTCCAGATAAATGATAGAGTTTTCCCCATTTTTGAATTTCCTTGAATTGCAGGTCAATGTCTTGTTTTTGGTATCTGTTAGCCTACTTCACCTTTTCAGACACGGCCTGTTTAAGTGAGACAGAAAGTGACCCAAGCACAAATTCTGAGTGTGAAACTGAACTTGGCTTTCTAGAAAGCATTATGAATTTATGATTTAATAAGGTTGTGGGATTACGTTTTACATAGAACAATCTTGGTTAGGATGACTTTTTCCTTTTAATTCAGGATCGTCATTTGAAACTAAAATTATCTTCATTTAGCGTGTTGTAAAAGAGCAAAAACGGAGGGAAACTGTGGGGTAAACATGATTTCACAGTAATGTACTTCTGAGTTGTTGATCATAGGCTGTATATTTTTTTTACCTAAGCATTAAGCCACTTGTTTTTTTTTTCTTCATCACTTTGACTCTGTGTGTGAATTTGTGATTCCACTTAGTCCCCCACTCCATGTTCTAGTCGCTGCCTATCTTTAGCAAACACTGCTCTGAATCTGTATGCCTGTATCCCAATTATTTTCTCTCAAGGGATAACTCTTGATTGGGGAAAACAAAGGTGTTTACTTTATAGACCTGCATATCAAATGGCCTTGAAGGACAAAAAAAATCTAAAAAAAATCCCCTAAACATCAGACATCCATGATTCTAACTTCTTTATTGTTTGTCCTTGAGCATTAATTGTACAACGCTGAGAGACATCCATTAGGCAGGCCTGCGTTTGATGTTTTCTGATGCGAGACCTAGATGTGAGATGGTGAATAGTTAAATTCTAATTGCGTGAGGAATTTGTATCGTTATAATTTGGGGAGGCTTTGTATTCTTCCCTTTTAATGAATGTAACATGGCCATCTAGGATAGTAAGGAGCTGAGATTTTGTGAGTTTATAATGAACTGAGAAAGGCCTTTGAATATGTATGAGGATGCACGACTCAAGGCAGGATGTACACAAGCTCCTCTAATGGATGTGAACTTCATCATATCATTTCCTTCCAAAGACCATGCTTCATTTGGTACAGAGTAAAATCCAGGGCATTTCATCACAACAGGGCACAGCTTTGGAAGAAGTAGAGCACAAAGAAAGTCGCAGAGAACTCAGTCAGTTATCTATTCTTTTCTTTTTTTTTTCTTCTTTTTTTGCTTGATATCAAGAATCATTTGAAGACTTGCTTTTGGAGAGAAAGAATTAGAAAGCCACTCTTCTCATTTTGAGCGTTGTAATATTCACATTGGTGGCAGGTCTAACTTTGTCAGTTTGCAGTATTAGAGTTTATTGGTGAGTGTTAAAAAGGGCAGTAATATGTATTTTACAGACACATTGCAGTAGTTTATAACACAAAGATATACGGTAACTACATTACCTTCATTTGGTGTAAAATGCTGTATATAAAAAACATGACTTAAAATAAATTTGACTTTGCAATTTAATACATCGAAATTGGGCACTTTGACCTTTAAAAAGTTCCTGCTCTTTCCGACCATTCTCCTTGAGCACATCATCACAACTAGATTTCACTATTGAGGTGTTCACAACATTTTTCGGAGCGTTGCACTGAAAAGTAGTTCATAGATGCTCAGATCTACCAGGTGTTTGCTAATTGCTGTTGCTGCTAGTCTGGAGGAACTGAGTAGGAAGTCAGGTAAAGTTAGCGTCCTGTGTTTGCTCTGTAGAGAGTACAGTTCAGAGTGGATGCAAACACTTCATCAACCCAGCAGGTGAACAAATGGAGACCTCCCTGGGTGAAAAATAGAACAAAAGATATGAAATTTTGAAGTTACCGTGAGTTTTACATATTACAAATGCTAATTTTCTAGTTAATATGAAAATTACAGCATATTTGGGCCAACATATGCAACTATGTGTGGATGCCTTTAAAGTATTTTGATGCTCAACCATTCAGTGGTTTGTAAACTGACAAAATTATTTTAAAGTCTATTCTCAGCAATAAATAGAGCAGTTTAGAATTAGGGCAATATACTCTAGTTTTCTGGTTTTTGTGAAGATGCAATCAGTGGCATTCTGGATCAGCTGCAGCTCTCTTACTTTTTAGGCAGACTTGTGAGGACACTTTGGCTCAAGACCTTGCTATTTAATCTTAGAAATGTTTGAGTGACAGAAGGCTGAATTTGTAATTGTCTTTATGTGTCTCTGGAGGTTCAGGTCTGGGTCCATCAGCAGTTTCTAGTTGAAATAACTGAAACTGTGTGCTGACTCAAATAATTACTTGAGTTTTGTTTCTCTTCAGCTGCAAAAACTATGGCACATCCACACAATGATTTGGTCTAAGGATCTGCTGAAAACATAGTCGCCTTGTGACATTGTGATGTGGAGCGGTGCATCGTCTGCATACTGCCCCCCCAGCCTCCAGCATCACTTCACACAGACATGATGCTAAAGACTCCACAGTACCACACTCCATCCTCTCTTTCTATAGTTGACTATCACAGGTCTGCTCACCGAGGCTGAGTATTTAACCAGACACTGGAAACTGTAAACAACAGTTTTTGACAAGTGACCTCACTAAGATGAAGTTTTTAATAAATCTATTACAGACCACTGGACACACATTGAACAAACTAAAAGACAATCAAACCAAATATGTTGAAACAGAAGAACACTCCATTGTTCACCAACTGATCTCAGTCTTCCTTCATCTGCAACACCTTGACTGTGACACTGACCTGGCACAGCGGTGGCTGCTGAGCATTCTAAGTGATGACACCTCAACCTGGAACATTTCAATTTCAACCTGTGATTGCTCCTTGGAGAATGATTTGAATGTTAAATGTGCCCTCCAATCCAGGCACCCTATAAAAATGTAATCAGAGCACTATCATCTCCCTGGCAGACTGAGGGTTCGTTTGACTCTATGTGGCAGGCGTTGGCGCAGGCCTCATTTCCCCTGCCGGCAGGTGTTCTCTCTGGATGTAATAGGCTTTACATGTGTAATTAACACGTGCCACAGTGCTTGCCACAGCCCCAGACCTACCTTCTTAACTTTGTTTCGTTTTCTTTCTCTGGAATCATTTCAGTCTTTCTTTTTCCCCTCAATTATGAAACCCAAAGGCTGCAGTCCAACTCATGCTGTTGCAGGAGTAGATGCACAAGTCACTGACAACACAGAGACGAAGAGAGAAAGGCGAGCACTCGGCAGAGAGGCTTGCTGGTGCACGGCAAAGTTCTGCAACCTGGTGGGGTGGATGGCGTTAACAGCTTGCTGTGTGGGCCCGCTAATGTATTAATACCCCCTCACATGAAACCTGTAATTAACATGGCTCTGTTAATCAAGAATGAAACAGAAGAAAAGCAGAGGGCTAATTGGGACCGACGTCCTCTGTAATTAGAGTAATAGTCACACATTGGGATTTTATGAATGAATGACTTTGCCAGCTTTTTCATAGAGCTTCATTACATTGGCTGGAGCTACCAGCACTATTTGCATATATGTATATAAAGGAGACAATATGTTACTTGTCTTTTTTGTCCAAACAGCAGATTTTCTCTCCAGGCCTCCTGACATGGCTTGTGTTAATTAAGTGTGTGGACAAGAATAGAAGGAGGGGGTGAGGGGGGTCTGAAAATCTGGGGGAGGAAAGTCCAATTATTTTTTGCTCCTGCCCTCTCGTTTTTTGCCCCAAACCTTTTTTCACTCATATGCAGTTAGCTGTCAGGGGGAAGGAGTTTGATTTCCATTGGAGTTACTTGATTTGAAAGGGGTGGAAAGAATCTATCATTTGATTTAACTGACCCATTTCTTGCACGTAACAGCTTTGCACTGATTCCAACCGAAAGAAAACAGGAGGGCTAATATCTCATCCTTTTGAAAAATAAATAGATTTACTGTATCCACGCTTAAATGAGAAATAGACTCAATCTGATCCAACACTGAATATTGAGAGAAACAAGCAATCCAAACAGCATGGTGCCGGGTTGATTCAAGTCAAGATTTGATTGATTTTATTCTGGGAGTGTAAGTTGTAACCATAAACTTGTAGCTCACTTACATAGCAAAAATCTACACATTAATTTCATAAATTATATTTATCAATCGATATATGAATAGCTGCACTTTTTATTTAGTGGATTACTTAGGAGAAGCTTTAAAGGGGACATATAATGCAAAATACACTTTTTTACCCCTTAAATATAATGTTTTGACTTCTGGCTCTTTTTTTTTTTTTTTTTTTTTTTTTTGAGTTTTGTGAGTCCGCTTTTATTTTTCTTCCTCGCAGCGATTTTGTAGTCCAACTGTATTAATGAACAGGAGTTCTTACATCAGAGCCTCTTCGAAGTGTCTGGTTAAATGTTACTTTTCTCGGGAATGTACTCATGTCAGAGGGGAAATTCCATTTTTTGGAGCACTAAGAGCACTGCCTGAGCAACCACCCCTATGGAGAGGGGTTTTCTGAAAGCCTTCGTCTGATTGAGGCGTCACTTCCTTCTCTGTAGTGAAACGAGGGACAAAGCAAAGCGGTAAGCGACATATAATGCTAAAATGACAGCAACGCTTATTTTATTTTATTTATTTGTGTCTTAATAACATCCTGACCATTGGTTTGATAGTAGCGTTGAGCCTTCTTCTTTTGTTAGCTCTGTGTGCTAACAGAAGTTTAGCTGCCCTAACTATACATCTAATTTTGGAAAAATTATTTGACTTAGTGCATTTTTTTGGCTCGGGGAACACATGCAATTTGGATTCAATTTTGTTCTTGAAGCTTCTGTTAGCTGATTCCTGTTAAGGAAGAATTTCTAAAATAGTTAACTTTGGTAAAAGTTTGGCTC
>NW_015115391.1:52500-53774 GCF_001443285.1 Poecilia latipinna
AGCATTAATATTTTAGTAGGTATCTGACATGCATGAACACACCAAGCTGAAGTTGGTTGGAAATATTCAGGAAATGGCTAAAGGGCGATTCCACCTAATTTTTATCTGCCTTCAGAATATTTAATCTACACTAGTTAAAAAACTACAACACCTAGACATTTCAAGCCTGGACTGGACCACTCTCAAGTAATGGCGGAATATTTAGAACCATGTTTGTGATTTGTGAAACTTTATCTTATTTGTGAAACTTCAATAAAGGTTGATTTTTTTTTTTTTTTACTTCTGGATCATACCACAACTGCTCTAATTCCACAACTACAACACCTAGATTCTTCAAACATGGACTAGATTATTCTGCTCTAGTAGCAGAATATTTAAAACCATGTTTGGGATTTGTGAAACTTTTTTCTGATTTGTATCATTTATAAAATCCACCACAGTGGCTGACTGAAAACAGTCATTCAAAAAGTCCAAATGTTCCAAAACATTTTCTTTCTTCTTTTTCAGCAAAGCAGCAGAGACCCGGCAGACTGTCCGCACAGTGAGCTTCTGTCTTTGAAATCTAGGCAATCTATCAAGTAGAAAAGTAGAAGTATAACGAAAACTAAATGTTATTTTTATGTTTTATTTTTTATTAAGGTTTAGGTAATGTCTAAGGTGCTTGATATAAGGCTCAGACTTTATTGCACCTCACACTCACTCTGTACCAATTGTGAATAATACAAGCTTTCTCAACTCATCTTTACAAGAGCAAAGCACTTTATGCGGGGGCTGGTCAGGTATCCGTCCACATCTCCGGCTTGTTCAAATTGATGTGGCTTTATTTAAAATGGAACATGCATGAAGACTGCTAATCAGTTCTACTGTCTGTCTATTGACTTCTTTTTGTGACAGATATTGAATGGTTTTTAAAAATACCTAAATGACCATCCTCCCCATTACGTCAATGATCAGACAAATCTAACTTTGTTGGCCTTTAGAACTGCTGCTATTAGTTGCTGCAAAAAATCGATTAATACCTAAAAACAAAGGCAATCAGGATTTTTCAGTCATTGCTCTAATACAGGGGTCCCCAAACTTTTTCCTGTGAGGGCCACATGACTGTTCCCTTTTCTGGTCGGGGGCCGGTCTTAGTTTTTTGAGAAAGAAACCTTAGAAAAGTTTTGTTCAGGGGGTGGGGGGTGGTGGAGGGAGAGTGAAACTGTGGACCGGGGGTGGGGGGGGGGGGTTGGGTTTACTGCCGACATTTTGGCGTTTGTGGAAGGTTTTTTACC
>NW_015115391.1:56958-73067 GCF_001443285.1 Poecilia latipinna
GACGGGGGAGGGGGGGGGGAGTGAACTGTGGACATTGGGGGGGCTGGATTAATGCCGATGTCATATTCGCGTTTGTAGATAGATTTTTACCCAGAATGCAAATGGAAAAAAAACCGTGAGCGAAACGGTGACTGTTACTGACTAGTATATATTCCATTGAGGGAAACCAAGTTTCATATCTGCTCAAGAGCCCCCCTGGTGGTTGAAGAAAAATCCACATATATATGAAAAAAAAACACTGAATGCTCTCTGGTATTGTTCAGGGGGCCGGGCCAAATGAGGAGGCAGGCCAGATCCAGTATTGTTCAGGGGGCCAGACCAAATGAGGAGGCGGGCCAGATCCAGCCCACAGGCCGTAGCTTGGGGACCCCTGCTCTAATACTTTGGAACAGTACTTCAAAGTATACAAGACATAGCTTCATTTTCTGTCTTAAAGTTTTTTCTGAAAACATGTTTTAACAATGGCCTTTTTGTAACAGTATGAGGAGGTGTTTTGGTTGGTGGCTGTATTTTGGGTGAATGTCTTAATCATAAATATTATTGTCAGCATTAAGCTTGTGTGGAGCTGTCTGTGATTAAACATGGATCGTTCCCAGCAGACAGTGTGTTCCTCCATGTCTGCCCTTGTCAGTGGTCAGGAGTATTCCCCTAAGCTGTGTTTTAATGCTCAGCCTCTTCTCTTGGACAGCAATGTCTTCAAAGCCTGTGTAATGACATGGTGTGCACACCTCTGCTTCCTGTTCTCCTGTAACCTGCAAAACAACAGGGATCTTTCCTTTTACATCCACCTCCGGAGCCCCCATTGCCCATAACACTCAGTAATGGACAGGGAACCTTAATATGCCCCAAACTCTCCCCCTATCCTCTGACCCCCCAGCGCAACCCCGTCTCACCCTGTTTCTTCTTCATGCTCTCAGCAGTCAACATCCTTCACCAGGCTTGGACTATTATGACTTTCATCTCTGCCTCATCATTTACTTGAGTGGCCTGTGTTATTTTCACATAGGTAGCTAGTGTTTTAGCTTTACTTGCAATGGACACACTGGAGGTTTTGTTCATCTGTTGTTGCGGATGTAGAGTTACACCACAGTCCCTTGACAGTGCATGCACATGCCTATTGGTTTGGCTGAACACTCATCAGTGCCACCTGCTTGCAGAGTAGCCTCTTAATTATCGGATCAAAGGCAGTGAAAAGGTGCTAAGTGGTTAGAAGCTGCAGCAGCACGCTTTTGGCCTTTGATCGTCTCTGCCCCAGCGTCCTCAACAGAAGCCTGCCTTAAATTAAATATGGACAGACATCTCTCTTTGAGTTTCGTCCTTCTCCATTCATAAGCTCCTGCATTTCCTGTTTCATATATTTAGTCTGGTGAGAGTGACCACTTAACTTGACAATGGATTGTTGTATGCTCCCACAGAAGTGGACGGCCAATCAAGTTCCTAGCCTTCATGTGAAGTTTGCAGGACCATTCCCAGCTCTTGCTCGACCACTGAAGTAGCCCATTAAGTGTCACCTGTAATACGATCCACTGTGTGTGTGTTTTTGCCAGTTGGTTTGATGTATGATTCGTCTAATGTTGGAGTAAACACTAGACTTCATGCTGCCTGGACTACACAAGCTAAATGGCGTACTTGTGTGTTAGCAGTAGAGTCTTTTTGGTCGGGGCTGTCACGCCACCTCTGGCTTGCATTAGACCAGAAGCTGTTTATGAGTGCAGCAGAAATATTTAGTTGAAACAGTTGGGGTCACATCACCCGGAAACATCACCAGATGTTTTGTAGGGCAGGCGGCAGGGCAGTTAGAAAGGAAGCAAGGGGGGCTTGGTCTCAACTGGACCAGCAGTCAGGTGTTCTGGGTGCCATTTTATGGGCCACTCTTCTAATAAAAATGAGCTTCTGGGACCACTGTGGAACATCACAACTCCCAAGCCCTCAGTCCCACTCCTCCACTTCTCTCATTTTCCTTCCCCTGCTCTCTACTGTCTCTGGGAAATCTTTTTCTAGCCTAAACCTCCTTTAATCTTCTCCCTGATCAGTCTGCTGGGTTCCTTGGACTTCATGATGCTGTTTGCTCCTCAATACTCTCTGAACCTCTGAGGCGTCACACAGCAGCTTGTACTGAGATAAAGTTACACACTGTTGGACTCTATTTAGTCAATAGCAGAAAGACACCAGGTAAATCAAAGAAAATAGAGCTGGATACTTTTGCACACCACACTTTTCAGTTTTTTTATTTACAAAAAAATGCTTTGAATTATGTATAGTTTTCTTTCTACTTCATGATTGTACACCACTTTGTGTTGGCCTTTTACATTATTCCAGTGAAATATATATTTATGTTTGTGGTTATAATGTGACCAGTTCCAGGGGCATGCATACTTTTGCAAGTCACTGTTTTATGGTCAGATGCAAAAGTAGTATCCCATAATGCATAGTCAGCTCACACTACTAACACATTTAGTGCTGTTTCAGATGTTGTAAAATGCTATTATCTGATAAACATGTAAAGTTTGATAAGCTGGAATCTTCTGTGCTGACAGAAGATTCCTGACAGTTCCTAACGTTTTTATCATCTTTGCATTCTGTCAACATTTTTCACTGACACTTTCCTTGAACAACAAAGGATTGTCATAATCAAAAGCTCATATTTGTGCCAGAGCTCTTTTTTCTTCTTTAGACATTCATAAACATTTTGTTATCATTTGGCAGTTTTTCTCAAGACAGATAAATTTAATTTACCAAACATTTATATCTTATGGAAATATATAAAATGTTTACTTGATTTTCTTCTATCCTCCATCCTTCAACCTACCTTTGACGGTCCCTTCTCCTTCATATGTTTTGCAAATTCACTGGCCTGCATAAGTGTGCTCAGCGGTGGGGAGGGGGACGAGGAAGAGGGTCTGCAGCGTCAGTTCGCTCATGCGAAAGCATCCAGAAGTGCTTGTGGTCATTATCAAAGCAAAAGTCTGAACATTGCTGGACCAATTAGTTTTGACCCAGAAGGAAAAGACTGTAGACTGGAGATGGGCATAGCTCCTTCTGTAGCTCGCTTAGATGGACACACATATTTGCATACATCATTGTATGACACACACACACACACACATACACACACACATACACATAACACGCACGTGTACACAAGCAATGTATTTACATATTTGTAAATACCTATACATTTCTTAATAATCAACGGATAAAGCTTTATTGCAATGCTTCCCCTGGTTTGTCTTTGCAGTCACTCTAATCTTTAGCTCCCTCCATGGATTCTTCAGATTCAAATCTAGGACTCCAAGAAAATTACTTTTTAACATCTTTATAAAATTAAAAGATTACTTTAAATCTGAAACTGTTGAAGGTATGAATAATTTTGAATTATTTTAGCTCTATATAGTTAGTAACTTGATTACATTGTATGCACATACAAGTACACAGGTGAGCAGAAATCAGTAAAACTTTACTCAAGACTTTATTTTAGTTTAATCAAATTTACTGTAGCTGATGCCAGATATGAACTTAGTACTGAATGCTGAAATGAGATTATCTTTAACTATAAAGACAAGTTAGTGAGTTTCCTGGGGACTTTGTAAAATGTAAGAACAAAATTACAGCCTAGCTAGGATTAACAGTGAAAATGATTATTATGATGATGATTATTTTTAGAAACAGAATTAGCAACAAATAGTAAAGGGAATTCTGACATACAACAGTACCCCTTATTAAAAAGACTGCATTACATCTGGATGAGGCTTCAGTGATATTTACCTTTAAGCCAAACAGATTCAACTGGTAAACCATTCCATGCAGCTCTGTACACTGACCCATAATCACACAGCATATGTCCCTGCATGTACATTCCTGCAGTGTTTTCCTCTCTGCATCCCTCCCAGCTGCCAGCTCGGCCTAGACAGGCTTCTCTCTGACTTGTTAAGGTAATGATCTAATCTGTGGCCATCAGGGAGAGCAGCCTTTAGTGTTTAATGTGTGGCCAGGTGGTACAACTTCAGAGATTCACAAATTAAAGGACCAATGCTCAGCAGTAATGAGTAATGAACTGCATTCAAAAGCTGCTCGCTCGCTCAGCCAGGCCTCAATATGGCCGGTTCAAATGGACAACTTGACTGCTTTCTCTGTTCCCCAGACGCTAGACGCTGTGGTAAGTTGCTGTGAGTAGCTCAGACTTATACAGACACCATTGTATACATGTTAATTTCAGAAGATGAGTTAAAAAAGGGGTTATATGTGGGGTTCCAGTTAAAAGGTTTTTATGTCTCCTGCTATTTAGCCCCGATGATGCTACAAAATATGACAAGTGATGAAAAACGAGAAAGTAAAACTAAAGAATGCTGGTTAATTTTCTGGCTGCAGCTGCAGTAACTAGCTAAAAAGACTGCCATATTATACCTTATACGTTATGTATATGTTGGGTTTGTAACGATGCAGACATTTTTGTTTGACCACTTTGAAGGTGTCTCTTCCTTTCTGACATTTTTATACAATGCTTTGCACATTTTCACACCCCTTTACATCTACATTTTCCTCTTCAGCCTTAATTTTATTTTGCCAGGATTCCATATAATACACCAACAGAAAATACAGCATGCAGAAACAAAGTGATATATGATTAGATTTTTTTTTTTTTTTTTACCAATATCTAAACTAATAAGTCCACCAAGTTTCCTTCAGAAGTAACTTGAATACAGTCCACCTGTTTGTAAAAATGTTAATATCAACAGGGCTGTTCGCTTTCATGAAGACCAAAGCAGAAGGTCAGGAATGAAGTTGTGGAGACATTTAAACCAGGGTTCACATACATTTTGCAAATCTCTGTTCAACCTATCATCTGAACATAGAAAGAGTACAGATAAACTGCAGACAGCGCAAAGAAGAGCATTACCTTACCAGGGCGACAGTGCCTCAGGGATAGCGGTTTGTCCTGTAACTGGTGGGTTTCCTGTTCAAACTGTCTCAATCTTTGTCAAGGTCAAACCAAAGTACCAAATTCAGTTTTCATTGTTGCAGTTACATGACAATGTTTCCTGGTTTCTAACTCAGTAGTAGAACCCTGCATGTTTGTAGTTCAGTAATATGCAGTTCAGAATTTTTTATAGTGCATATCTGACTTACTTGAAAGAAAAGGCAGCTTCAGAATCTGAAATACCTATCCGCAACGCTACTTGACACGCTATTAATTTGGGTTTGCAAATCTAGGAGTACCACTTATTCTCCTTGGTACTTATTGGTTGTTTCTCCAAGAGCAGCAATATGGAATATAGTAGAAATTAGCGTATGCACATTTATTATTAACTTCAGTAATCAAAGCTATTTTCTCAAATTCAGTTTTTGTCATTTTGTTACTTTAGTTTAGTTTACCTTGCCTGAGACTAGCGGTTGTGACTTGGCTCGACTTGAGGAGCTTTAGTTTTAGCAAACCATTCTTGGGATCGACTCAATCAGGGCAGAACGACCTATGATTGAACTTCATTTTTGTTTGCTGGCTGTCATTGAGCAGAGGGGAATGAATATTCAGATGATGGTTTTAATTGAAGAGAACTAGTGTTCACACATGGTAGGGCTGGCGGTGGAGGTGAGTGCCCGAGGCTGACTCCCTGTGCAGCCCAGACCTATGTGATCACAGCTCAGTGGAGACTGCAAGTCCAGCAACACAATGCTGATACCCTAACCATCTTCAATGCCCCCAGGCTTCCATCATATCTGCAATATTCTGCACACAAACAAAAGCTCCACCGCTCAGGGGAGAAGAGGAGGAAAGTAAGGAGGTGAAGGGAGGGGATGAGTGAAGTGAATGACAGCATAATTTGATATAGCAAACATGTTAATGTGCTCAACAAATGGGATTTAAACAATGTTAGTCAACCATGTTAACACAAATGTGCTGAGTGGGATTTTGCTCCAGTCAGCAGAAACTCTGGAACAAGAGCAACATCTAGAGTACATTTACTAATTTCACTAATATTAATATGCATGAGTCAGCACAAGTCAGTAAGGATAAGGGAAAAGGCAAACAGTGATGTGCTCAGTCTGATTTCCCTCACAGGAAACCTGCTGGAAAACTGCTCTGGATCTTCAGCTGCTCTGTTCAGAAAATGAAAATCAACATCACATTTATGAAAGAAAAAACAACAGAATCAGTTGTCATCAATGGCACATGAAGTAGATTAAAAATACATGTATGCAGTTCAGTATACTGTACACTGCAAGCTCATAAAAATAGCATAATAACACTACTGGAATTAAATTCAGAACCTGCTGGTTTATTCAAAGCGTCTTGCTCTGTAGCAGAATGTGGTATCGTCAAACTTAAAATCCAAATCTGCATTGCAGTTATGGAATAAGACAAAAAAGAAGAAAAAAGATAATGGTCTCTTTTCTCTCTTCAATTTTCTGTGTTGTTTCTTTCAATTTGGATCAGAGTTTTTGGTCATGCTTCTTTTTTTCTGGACTTACCAAAGGACATTAAGTTCGTTGAAGCAATTTTTGCTTTTACCAACTCAACCTTTGGTTCTTAAATTAAAGGATAATTAAAATTTTTATCCCAGGTGGTCTGATATGCCTTGAAAGAGTCAGTTTGAACATAATTTTAATTATTTTTTTATAGGTGATATACAAAACCATTTAAAACACTGTACTAATACAAAATATGTTATTTTTATTATTATTTATTTATTATTTCATTCATTATTGCTATTTAGAAAATACAAACACATGATTCACCAACACCTTTCTACCTATGAAAGAGCTCAAACTGCATCCCTGCTAGTGCATGAAGAATAGTGTGTCATTGCTGTTTTACACAAATTCACAGAATTCCAATAAAAAGGTTGGAGAAAATGTTTATTATTATAATTAATAATAATAATATTATTATTATTATTATTATTATTAAATAATTGTTATAATAAACAAATTATTTATTTATTTTAAATAATAATAATAAACAAGTGATATGGCAGTTTTTTCCAGCCATTTCATGGAAATCCTATAAAAATATGATATATAATATTATTTTAATAATAATAAGAAATATTATTATTGAAATAAAAACTTGATAATAATAAAATGTCGAACAAAAACAATCAAAAACTTTACCAAAAATCAAAATATTTACCAGAGATATATTTACATATTTATTATACGTAAATATTCTAAATATTATCATATTTGCTAGTAATTCGTTCCTGCCGTACTTGTGGCCTCTTCTCTCTCCCCCTTCGTCTCACTCCAGCCATAGAAGCAAACAGCTGCCAGCCTTCATTCTTCTTCTGTCAGAGGTTTCCTCCAGTTAAAAGTGTTTTTCCCCATTAATACTCCCAAGTGCTGTTAAGGATGCATTGCTAGGCTTCTGTATCTAATCCTGACCCAGGCAGGTTTTTGAAGTGATAGGATTTTGAATGTAAATCTAAAATGACAAACATTATGTATTATACTGTATAGAGTTCCACTTTTGTAATAAATATACATGTAATAAGATGTTTCTGTCTGTTAACATTGTAAGCATGTTGTGATTCATTACAGTGATACAATATCACAGTCTAAAGAGTAAGAATCCTGGGTTGTGTTTTGACCAGTCCATTCCTTCTGCTTAGTGTCATGAAGTGGTGGTTTGTTGGTGAGATGGAGAAGCCCAGGATGAAGTGGAGAACATATGATGTCTAAACAAAACTCAACGCCAGGAACCACAGGTGAGGAACAGGACAGAACTCAGCAAGACAACAATGACAAATGACAAGGATCCAGCCGGGACACACAGACACAGGTGAGTACAAATACACAGCAGAAATAATCAAGGAAACATGAGACAGGTGGGTCTAATCAGGGACTTGACAAGACAATTCAGGGACTACATTAACTAATAATCGCACAAAAACCAGATTCTTACACTTAGGACATTTTCAAACTAATGCAACAAACTTATTACACTTAAATTAAATTTTCCAATCATGTTTCAGGAATATAGAATATTACTGTTTGCTCAAAATTCATTTGATATGCAGTACAGTTCTTTTTGTAATGATGAAAATTTCTAAAATGTTTTCTTTCTTTATTCCATAAATTTCCCTGCACTTTACCTGTAATATAGAGTGGAAGTGAAAGAGTTAAGACAGAAGATATTTTATTTATTTTATATCTACTATTTCTGATCAATATATTTTACTCTTGTTGTTAAAATTACATTGCTTGTATTTCCATATATACTATACTATAAGGAATCTATTTTTGTCAATTCTTAGGTGTGGGTCTAAATATAATATTGTTTATAATTTACTATTCTGTAATTTTACTGAAGCACAATAGTTGCACAGGACAAAGGAAAATTCACCTTTTTGCATTCACCTATTTGTATATCCTTCATCTTTTCATATGTTTATTTTAAACAGATGTAAACACAATGTGAAGGTAAGCCGCTCACATTGTTGCACAACGTAGCAGTAAAATGGATTCAGATGAAAGGTTCAAATTTAGTCAGTTAAGTCTTAGCAGATCTGAATCTTGTTTGCCTGATTGTTCCCCCCCCCAACCCCCTGAGAATAAAAATCTAAAATATATTCAGATTGTCTCAAACACAAATTAGGTGAATAAATATCAGTATTACTGTTGTGCAAAGAATTATTACTACATGAGGCTTGTTGGTTGCCAAGACCACTGCAGAGAATAAAATGGTTGAGTGATGCTGGGTCCACTACCCCTTCACCCCCTCACGCCTGGTCCTCCTGCCGTGCTTATAGGCACCTCCTGTCCTGCCCAGATCACCCACTCCTCATCCACATTAATTGGCTGTCAAAAATATGCTGAATTAACGGATTAATGAGCATGGATTTGAATCCTAAGTTTGGTAAAGGGGGGATGTTTCCCTGCCATGGCGCAGGCTTTCCCTGCCTTCCCTCTCGTGTTCGCAGGCCTGTTACAGATATGCATCCAGGACATTTGAGTGGATTGCATTTCATTAGTTTGATTTGAGCGGACAGCGCTAAGCTGCTGAGGGCTCTGCGCTGACAGCTAATTACAGGAATCAGCCTTGTCCACTGATAGAGAACAATGGGCTTGGATGAGCCCGCCTCGCCAGGGGGACCGGCCCTGCCTACATCCCCAGCGTTTGGCTCTCGCATAGTCCCCACTTTGGAAATCCGCTACTTGTGTTAAAGCCGATGGAAAACCTAATTGAGTGCTACCTACTTCCTCAACTAAACTCCACTTTAATTTGAAATACAAACAGAAATACAGGAAAGGAGCATAAAAACACCCATCCAAGCCACCCCAGATGCAGCCCCCCAGCCCCTCATTCTACACCCTGCCTCCACCATCTTTTCCTGCGACCTCCAGCACACTCACCCAGACCGGCTGGTCGGCTGTATGCATGCGCTGATCCGTCCGCTTCCGTAACTCCATCTATCTTTAAATCATCAACATTAAAATGCGCCGTTCACTCAAGTGAACTCTACGGCCCTTAAAAGAGAATTAAATGGATTAGCACAAATGTCAGTAAATTTAGCGATGCATTAAGCTTGCAACATTCCGAATGGCAGTTTGCAGTCAGACAACTGGATTAGTTGCGCTCGTGCTCCCCACCCTTCATAATAGTTTGTCAGCAATCATGTTGTTTTCTCTGCTGACCAGGCAAGGACGTTTTTTATTTTGATCTCTAATGATCAACTTTGTTTGTTGCAAAAACTAAAACTCTCCCCGATCTTCAGGGCCCTTATAAGCTTTAGCATTAATGGTGAAGGCAATTTTAAATTGAGTCTCCGTCTCGTTTGTGCTCTTCTGTCTTGTTTGGGAGGCACTGATATGGCCAGTGGCGAGTGGCCAGGTGCGCTGACACAGACTATTATTTTTGGAGTGAGCACCACCATCTCTCTGCTTTTTGTGCCATTTTCAGGTCAGGCCTTTAGGTCATTTTCCCTCACAGATTCTACCAGTCTATTTTCTGGTAGGCTGATGGAAGGTAATGACTGAGCAGCTGATGGTGGTGCAGGCGGTGCCTGCATGTGACCATGTCATTTTAGCTCAGTGACAGGGCCTGCTGTGGCCAGCGTCTGCCAGGGGGAGTGCCAAGGATGAGGCAGAACCCTACGCCTGGTCTGAGGGGTCAACGTGAGGTGGGCCCCGCACTGACTGACAGGGCGCTGGGGTTTGTTAAGGAGATTTGTCCCCACTCTGGATCTGCTGTCGGCCCGGTTGTGGCACTCGTGTCAATTTGCACCCCACGCATGTCGCTACACTGGGTGACAGGTGAGCAGTGGTATGGCGTCCTGTCCGCCTAATTGTACCCCGCAGTCCTGCTTGTGTGTGGGCGCAGAGAGGAAGGCTGAGGCCCAGGCCTGTTAGCGCCCTGCTTGCCCTTGGCGGCCAGGCCCAGAGCAGCCTCTTCAGCATGTGAGTAATCCAAGGTGAGGGCCTGTCGCTCTGTCAGCTGGTTGTCTACTGGCTGCAGACAATGATGGACACGCTACTCTGCACGATGTCCCACAAACCTGCTGCTGCACATGTGGGTGGATCCATGTGCAGACGCTCAAACTGAAAACACACTCAAACAAGAAATCAAGTTACATTCACAGAGAATACAAATGAAAGACAGAGAGATACTACAGAACATGTATGTCTTGTATGGTGGTTTCCATGTGGAATTAAACTCTTACTTTGTGAAGAAGGAGTCAGGGGAAATGTTGCAAGTGGGGTTTTGCCTGGGGTGTATGACAAATAGAACAATCTTGAAACAACACAAACATGCTACGGAGGAGAGATTATGGCATAATCCATAAATCCATGCAAACATCTGGGCTTCTTTAGATTGATAACTTTTCACCAATTGGCATTGAATTGTCGAAAAGCACATTTCGATTGTATTGTAATTTATTCATAGTTGAACTGCCTTTTATCTTTGATGACTCAATACAGAAAGTAATGCATTTGTGTTGGCAACTGTTTTACCCTGGAGGACATCCCAGA
Source organism: Poecilia latipinna (assembly GCF_001443285.1). Classification (NCBI taxonomy): domain Eukaryota; kingdom Metazoa; phylum Chordata; class Actinopteri; order Cyprinodontiformes; family Poeciliidae; genus Poecilia; species Poecilia latipinna. The sequence goes on from NW_015115391.1 coordinate 67,927, forward strand.
AGGTTGCATTCTTGGACCATGCCTTTTTTAATGTTGCCTATGGTTATATCAGAATATCATAAGACAAGTATCACTTTTCACACTCATGTTACAGGTGAAGGAACTGATAAAATAAGTAGATATTAATATGTTGCTACATGTTTTACAAATACATTTAAAGAGTTGTCAAACTGTTTTTGACCCTTTGTGCTGAAGGATGCATCTTCATTTTGTTCTTTGCATATTGTATTAGTACTTATTCACTGACAAATACATTAACCTGTAAGACGGTTTACTTAAATCTTTAAATAATCTTATTTCATATATTATAATATGCATGAGTTAGCTCTAACTCATTTTGTTGAGTTTTTCAAACGAAAGAGAGGAAATGGTTCGGGCACATTGCTAAAAGCTAGAGGTGACTGAGATGTAACACAAATACAAACAGTGCTTGGGTCAGGTGTGGCAGCGATAAATGTTGGAACAGTTTATGTGCAGATGTAACATTTATCTTGATGCATTTTTAAGGATCATTACATTCATTGAGGTTTGACTTTTTGTATCTCTGTTTTGCTTTGGTCTTTGCTTTGATCAGTTCCTGTTTGACTTCATTTTGATGTGAATTTGTTTATTTAATTTTCTTTTTTATAACATTCCTGCTTTGGACTATGGAGGAAAAAAAGATAATGGTTCAGTTTGGTGCATTTACTAGTTTAAAAATGTTATTAATGTTGCACTGCCCCATTATACATACGCAGATAAAAATGAGTGAAACAGACTGATTTGAAGTCAGTTTTGACCAAATTGCATTACATACACCTATTATAAGGAAGTGTTTGAAAAGTACATTGAGAGGAATTTCATTTGGTATAATTTGGCCTTAATCAACTGAATTATTATTAGTTGATTTCAAACGTATTTTGAAAGACCCAACATGTGCTGCAAGAGAAAAGCAGATTAAACTAATCCATAAAGGCTTATTATTATTATTATTATTATTAGTAGTAGTAGTAGTAGTAGTAGTAGTAGTAGTTTTTAGTAATAGAGTAGTGATTGTAGTATTCAGAAAATAATCAATCAGCTTTATGATGTGGGCAGGGGGGCTGGAGGGCTGTGTGTGTTAGGAGTGTGTTGAGTTGGGGAAGTGTGCCATTTCCTGGCTCATGAAGGCCTCAGTGCCAGCTGTGTGGGGCTGGTGCTGCTTCCTGGGGGCAGATGCCTGCAGTTCTGCCTCCATGATCCCAGCTCCGTTCCTGCACCAGCCCCTGCAGTCTGCTTCACGCCTCCGGGGGTGTGGAGAAGGGGAGGTGTGGGAGGAACGACACACAAACACACACACACACACACACACACACACACACACACACACACACACACACACACACACACACACACACACGCACACCATTCAGTGCATTCACACAGTCACACAGAGCACTTGCAAGTACAAGTGCAATTACACACACAGACACACACACCTCTCAGGCTCCTGAGCATTAATTAGCCAGCCTACAAGTCTGCTGCTCCATGGTCTACCTCCATCACACGCTGGAAAAGCAGGCAGAGGACGGAGAGGCACAGCTCATCGGCTAATTCTGAGGAACTGGGAGCTGTGGCTGGAGACGATAACAGAGGAGTTTCCAGTCACTTTTCTGCTTCTGAAAATTGGCTCCTCCTCACCCTCAGCCAGCTCGTCCACTCCTTTCATCACCCATTCTCTCTTTTTTCTCCTGCTGCTTTTAAAGTGTGCTGTTAGCAACACCACACTGGCATCTAGAGGCCTTGTGCGGTACTGCAGCTCCTCCGCATCATTGAATGAGACCGAAAATAAGAACTGATTAAGCAGCAGTGTGTTTGTGGGTGTTGTTTGGGGTCAGGGTGTCTGTAGAACCCATTGGTACTGAAGGAGAGACAACGCTGAGCTGAAACAGTGCAGATCAAAGTCAGGTCCAGTTACCTGGATGGATGAGATTCACTTAAACCACAAGAAGTTTCATAAATCAGCGACATTCCACCCACTTAAAGCAGATGTTTCTGCCTTCAGTGGCTATCCATCTTGAAAATATATTTTACAAAATAGCCACAGAATATTTTTTAGATTATGACAAAAACATCAAGACAGTGAATTCACATGTTTTTCTTTAAAGAACATACATTTTTTGTCTATTTTTTTCTCAAGTTCCTTTTACAGTTTACATCTTTAGATTTTTCACCGAGCAAAAAGTTTGTTTCAAATGACTTCCAAAAATTATTTCAGAGTTTAAATCCTTTATTTTAGGATAGGATAGAAGAGATGTTGAAGCATCAAAGTAAACCTCCAGCAGTACTTAATTCCATATTTCCTTTCTAAATTATTTTGTATTTTGTTTTATTCCACACAAACTAACCCTCAAATAAGAAGGAAGAACCATAAGCACTGTGACAAAAGATCTCTGTTATGTGCAATAAATATTATTTTTATATGCCCCCAAATATACAACTGTCAAAGGTACATCAAGATTTTATTCAATTTTATGATCAGTATGGAAAGTTTCGGATTGAAATGACAGAATATTGAAAAATAAATAAAGACAACCCGTGAATGTTCACTTGTGTTTATTGCTTTAAGATAACATTAAAATACCTTTAATACTATCTAAAATTAGCATTTTTATCACAATATTGTTCAATAACTTTTGTAGCCATATGAATAAAGAAAGATTTGAGAGGTTGATGACAGATGCACTGGATTCATGGTAACATTTTTGCATGAGGTTTATTTTTCAAAGTTCTCCTCCTCAAGGTTTTCACATTTCACGCAGCCAGAGTCAGTCTGCTGACGGCTTCTGAAGTGAGCGATCCCCCTCTTGCTGTGCAATCGGGTCGGATGCAGAGGTCTGTGGAGGCTGTTGGAGTGTGTGTTCTGCCCTGTGCAGGGCACAAACGTTCTTGCTGCACTGATTTCCGATAAGTCTTCACCTCCTCCGCTGCTCATGGCCTGCGGCTCCATCCTCCTTCTCCTCTGCATTCGATCAATTGACTGACGCTGCTGACCAGCTCCCAAAGCACACCGCCCAGGGAGGGGAGTTATTGGAGTCGTGTGTGTGTGTGTGTGTGTATGTGTGTGTGTGTGTGTGTTGCCTCGGATACTTTCTGGTGGGGGTGTGCTTGCTGAAATGTTTGAATAATATTAAAAACAGAAAAGTAACTCAATTGCTGACCAGAGCTATAGCTGTAGTATTTTTTTTTTTACCTTTTCTGGGGGTTTTTTTTGTTTTGTTTTGTTTTTCCCCATTTTGGCTGATTTAAAAATGTTGCTGATATTCAGTTAATATTTCAAGGAATATAGACAGAAAACTTATAAGAATGACTGCTTAATCCTGATATTTAATCAGTTTAACTGTGTCTAAACTGTTCACATATGTGCCCTGATGACTAAATTTGACTAAATTTGATCAAATGAAAAAAAAGAAAGAATAAATGTAACTGCAACAGTTCATCAACAGATTTCCCAGTTAATATTAGGAATTCATGCTTCAACCCATTTAATGCATTACAATATGTTAAGCTTTCTACAAAGTTCAAGAAAATGTGCCATTTCCCTTTCAACCTCTGTATATTTAATTATAAAAAAAAATCCCTAGTATACAAATATGAATTTCCAATAAATTATTTTGCCAAAATATTTCCAAAAGAGAGCTAAAAGCCTCGAGTTTCTGCAGTAGTGAACATTGAAGTCCTGCAGGCTCACAAGTACGGTGAGAATAATTGTAAACAGGGAAGGCTGCCGTAAAGATGTAAGTATAAGGGTGATTTGTTGGCTTTACAAACAAATTCCAGTTTCATCACTTTACTTAAACTATACAGTTCTCACAGAAGAACTATTCCTCCTGACAGCCGTTTGATGACAACGTGAAGCTGAGGCTGAATTGAGGTGTCTTGCTCTGCATGCTGCTAATAAAATCATACCTCTACAAGTTCGCCCTTCGCCATTCGGTCGATCATTCTTGGTAGCATTGGTGGATAATGCTGTGGTTTTGCAGGTCTGTGCAGGATACAGTATGTAGTTGGTACTTTAAAATAAAATTTGTCCGTTCCAGCCGGCCCTGGTTCTCTACATGTCTCCCTTCTATGTGGTTTTCATTGACAAATTCACTTGAAAACTGAGGTTCTCAACATCTGGCTCAGGGATTTTTCTTTAACCATAAAGGTAAACCCATCTGAAGAAAAGAGATGAGTTAAGAACACAAGAAGTCCCACTTTGAGAGCATTAGTAGTCCTTTGTTTTGAAGGTAGACGTATATTATGGGGAAGTTCAAAAAATGTCATCTGGGTATTGAGATAATCCATCTTTCCTGTGGTGAACCATTGGTTTTACTGTGGAGTTGTTGTCTGGTTAGTTTGTTTAGCAATTCTACAGAAAATGTTTAGGGTGAAATAACACACACACTTATATATATATATATATATATATATATATATATATATATATATATACATACTTTTTTTTAATCTAATGGACAGTACTTTTTAACCAAATCTAAAATTTCCTATTACACTATCCCTTATATCCAGTGCAGGTATTTAGCAGTAAAGAATGAATCGTATTTGTTGAAAAGACATTAAAGTATCAAGTCGTTCTCACCAGAATGACAACAAGCCTTCTTTAAACAACTTGCAGGAAGCCCTGCAACAGATGGTCTGCAGATCTCCAGAGACTGTAATCTTCACATCATGGAGTATGTCTGGGATTACAAGATGGGAAACAACTCTATCATTATCAAACACCAAGAGCATTTATACAAACATTTGTGTTTGCCACATGCTGTACTGTAGATGTGGTCATTTGAAAAGCATAGAATATCCCCTTTTTCTTCTTTGCCTGAAAACATTTCTACTCTGCAGCATGTGAGCTTGCATGTATCTCTGGAACAATTCAGAGATCAGTTTTCCTCTTTCCAAAATCCCTGCTGCGAATTCAAAAGCCTCTGTGGGGCAAACGCCTTATTTTTTCTGCTGTAAGAGCTCACCTTTGAGACAGCGACCTGTGGATACCAGGTGTGTGATAGAGAGTATTGTCCTCAGGGAGAACAGGGTGCCTGCTGTCATGGCCAACAGCACAGGTGTGTGTGTGTGTGTGTGTGTGTGTGTGTGTGTGTGTGTGTGTGTGTGTGTGTGTGTGT
>NW_015115392.1:0-3128 GCF_001443285.1 Poecilia latipinna
TATTATTTTTAGTATTATTTTTCCGGTTACACGATGCATCAAATCATATCAAATGCGTTGTCTACTTAGAGTTAATGCGCGCGGCCGCACGGAGATCTGAGAAACTCGTGACCATCGGGCACGGTCGAGTCCCATGAACTCGACCAACCAGAATAGTTTCTGTGACAATTAAAAACTCAACAGACATGAAAAGGAAGAGCTACTAAAGCCACATTAGCAGCATAGAATTAAATCTCCCGTTTGTTGCGCATCTCTGCGTAGTGCAGCAGATTTAACTCATCATGCAGGGCCGGTCCAAGGCTGTATGAGGGCTGGAGCAGAATCTGACTTAGGGGCCCCTTTTGTTGCTAAAAATATCAGCACCTCTAACAGCTTCTGTGTTAGATTTAGTGAAATATGGGAGAAGGGAGTAGTTTAATTGGTCAGCCTAAAAAGCAATAAGTTAGAAACGCAGTTTACTAATTTGTATTTGTAAATTCAAAGATTAAACTCACAGCATCAGATTGTTGCTATGGTAACAAAACAATCTAACTATGAAAATTGTTCTTTGAAGTTTTACAAAGTAAACTTCCCAGCTCCTTAAAATCTTGTATTTAAATGTTAAACAATTTAAAATAATTTAATTTATGTATGCCTAAACAATTGAATCAAATTTAACAGCATTGATAATCTCAATAAACAAGTGTTACATTTATGTATCTGTGGTCTGTTTTAAAATATTAGCGTTTATGGGGCCCCTGAAGCTCTTGGGGGCCTGATGGAGCTGCTGACTTAATTTGGATTAAACAGAAGTGCAAATTTGTTGTTTTTAGACTAGGTGTGGGTTTAAATAGCATTTCACTGGAGATGTTTTCCTGTAACATATAATTACACAGTAATACTTTAATATTTCCTGTCAACTTAACATCTTTTAATACAAAAACACGGTGGACCACCTCGACGCCCCCACCACCGGGGTTAGCAAGTTTTCTGGAGGAAACCCTGCAGCTATGTACCGCCACGATGCGCTCTGCCGCAAATTTGTTGAGACCGAGATGATACAAAAAAAAAAAAATTCTGGTTCATCTGTAAAGCTTCACTTGCGTTAAGCATCAACAGCAGCGCAGCCACCCATAGTGTTCAGTCTATCCACTCACCTGTATAAATACGCCTGCAACGTTCTTCACCGCCATCAGGCAGCAGCTCCGGTAAGAGAAAGGCTGTCGTACTCAAAGCATCGGATCACTCAATTTAAGGATGCTTATTGGTCCCCCGAAAGCAATAAAAATCTAAGACATCAATAAAAAAAAATTCTTGGTCTCAGACCGAACTTGAAAATTGGATTTTATGCTGCTAACAATTAGCACTTACCTATAACTCATAGGCAGAAGTGAGAGCGCAGCTCAACACAAATAATCACCCGGGGGGAACACAGTGGGCTAAATAATAAAACATAATTTAATGAAGCTTTGAAGCAGATAAATTTTTCTAGAGGAATTTTAATAATTGAGGTACTTGAATTATTCGAGGAATCGTTACACTTCTAAATTTAATGTGAAATTGGGCCTCTGTCTTTTTAAGAAACTGAAAAGACTCCTTAACCCAGAGGTTCCCAAACTGTGGGGCGCGCCCCCTAGGTGGGGGCGCCGTGTCATTGCAGGGGGGGCGCGGGAAGCCGTCTGGATGAAAAAACAAAACAAAACATGAACACTGTATGCGCTGGGTTTTTACCTTAGAATGGCCAACTCTGTTATTCCTATGTCAATTTGATACAGTAGGGGCTTCCACACGTCCCATATTTGTGTCCTCTGTCACTTTTATCAGCAGTTAAAACTGTTTAATCCGTTAACATGTCATAACCTGTTTTTCCGAGCCGCCTTTAAACGCAACATGAGCGCTACGACGCTCGCGCTGGGTTTCCACCTGTGAAGGAGACCTGCTGCTGCTGTGCAGAGGTTTGTGTTAGAATCACGGCAGCAAACCAGCAAAACGCAAAGAACTTTTCACAGTTTTCCACCAAACTAACCGACTGAGTTGAGTAAAGCTGTTGGATGTAGGTAGTGTTAGCTAAAAGATGACTAGCTAATATCAATACAGAACCTTAAGCTTAACAAGTACCTTGTAGGCTACCGATGTTGGTGTCTATTTTCAGCTACGTACATTCATTTTGCCCCCAAAGAAGGCGATGCCCCCCCCCCCCCGTTAATCCATAGGGGGTGGGGGCGCAGAAAATGTTTGGAAACCACTGGGGAGGGCGCAGAAAAAAATGTTTGGGAACCACTGCCTTAGGCCTTGCCCACATATTGCTGGATTTAAGATGACGTGGGACTGAAATCACGCAATGTAAATGGGGGTCAGGAAGTAAATGCAGCCTGTTTACTTCGGTTGCCCAAAGTTTGTGTCGTGTATGGTTGTTCCAACCGTTGGAATAGAGAGAAAGATAAATGTTATTTTCGCATACCAAAGGTAGTTGGCCACAAGGGAGCTAATGTTAAAAAAACATACAGAAAAAAGAGGAGAAAAGTGGATCAACAATCTACAGCTAAAAACAGGATCACATCATTCAAATTGTATTTTCAGATATTTAATTGGACATTTATTTAGAAATACAAGCATTCATATGTAAGGTAAATATATAATAGGGGACATGGGGAAAAATTTTTCTTCTGCAGTCCTTCGCAAAACTTTTGCGTTACCTTGCAATATGCTTACTGCAATATTTGATGGTCTATTTTGTATACTGTCACAAATGTCAGTTTAAAATTTCAAATATATACACATTTAAAGAGACTCAGTGTTTATTTTTAACTGTGTGGTGCAAAAAAACTGATTAAAAATCGATTTATTCACTGCATCTCTGTTTATGTAAGAGAGTGACAGAACTGCACATTAAAACGGCCCTTTAAACCATTCAGTCTACCAACACAATAGAGACACGATCAAAACTGTCAGATGACTCATTACCCTGCAATAATAACTCAGAAATAATCCAAATAGTTTGGATGTATTTTTAGTTGTTTCCTACTTACGGAAAGTTTCTATTTATATCATAGGTTTGTGGTGCATTTCTGTACTAAAGAAAAAGATATAAAACTTCAGATATTTCACAAGATGAGAAAAACCTCATGAAAGCTTTATATTATAGCAGA
>NW_015115392.1:8528-24847 GCF_001443285.1 Poecilia latipinna
TTCTAAAGGCTCATAAACTTTTTCCATAAGTTATTGATAAGGAATTAAACAAAGTTTGACATAATATTTTACTAAAATGTAAATAGATTTTATTTTAAAATCATGATGCTCCTTTTCTATTGTTTTACTCTCATTTCCTGTCTAAAGGTATGAATAACTTTGGACTTAATATAACTTCATAACAAAGTTTTTATTCCTATAGTAGCAGAGTATAAAATTCCAGACGTCTCATCAGACAACTTTGATCTGAAATAGAACATCCACACAAACAAGGAATCTCAAATTTTCTTCTTCTGTGATCTAAAAGGGAGAGTGTGACCTGGCATGGACAGTCAGAACAAACATGCAGGCGCTTCTGTCTCCATGTTTCATCACTCTGTTCTTCTAGACAACCTGACGCTGCTGAATAGTTGCAGAGGAGTGTTCCTACCGTATATAGAAAAAACATGATGAGCTTTTTGAGTCTTAATTAACTCTGCCAGGTCTGAAAACATGGGAGAGGAATTTCAAATTGACAAGCTTCTAGATGGCTCCCTGCATGAAAGATCTGCTATAACATCAGTTCTTCCCAGTGCAGAACAAATGCTGCCTTTAACCGTCTTCAGGTCCAGTTGAAGTTGAAGAACCTGAAGGTTTTATTTCAAGTAGCAATACAAGCCAACAACTATGTCTCCTTTAAATGCATGAGGGCCACTGAGACATAATAGCACACAAGCTGCCAGAAGAGCTAACAAGTTTTTCCTACGATTTATTTGCATGTCAGCTACATAGAGAATGTGAACCTCAGGTCTGCTGTAAAACCTGCAGCTTTCAGGAGAATTAATCAGCAGGAGGTTCCTGTTGTACTTCCAACTTCCAAATATAAACTGAGTACACTTTAACTGCATATATTGAATTACTTACATATAAGTGGCATTATACTTATATCCCAATGTATTGAGAGAATAGCATTGTGTTTCCTGTTCTGGTGGACTTTTGTTTCAGGATCTTATTGTGTTTCTGGGTCTAAAAGTGATACAATAGTTTTGAGTTTGAAGCAGTCGGTTCAATATAAATATGTCATTCATGCACCTCTGCTGAGCCAGTCTGTGTGGTTCTAATCCATCATGCTGGTTGAAGGGAACATGAGGAACCTACTTTCTCGGTAAGGGCAGAACAAGGGTGAGGTGGTATGTGGGAACTCGTTGTCATCTGATGTGGTTCCCAGTGGCGGTTTTGACAGGATGTCAGCTGAGTAGCAGGACTTGAGCTCAGTCAGAGAGATGGACAGGTCGCACATTGTGGCATTGGAGCGGATGCAGTGAAGGTTCCTCTTTCTGTCTCCTCCAGCCCTACAGCACAGACCAAACAAAAGTTTGTTACTAATAAAACTGTAACACACACATCCTGATACTTCTATGCAAACTCATTACTTTGTATTGACTGCCATTCACTTTTGTAACCCTATTAGTGTATTCCTAACCCTAATCTTAACCAAAACGTCATTCACATTCCACTAGTTCTAAATCAAACTAGTGGAGCTGAGTTGGTCACTCGGGTAGAGCAGCAAGTTAGAGTTCTAAAGCCTTCAATGAGTAAATCTCAGAGGGAATCATTATGGCTTTTTTAACAGGGAAGTATTCTGTATTTTCCAGGTGCATAGTGCAACTTTATAGCACAATCTATGTAACTATGTTAACTTCAGCTGTTAAAAAAATGTGGTATATGTGGAAGGCCCACTAGCGTCTCTACTTCCTTGGGAGGCTGTGGACAGCTGGACTTGTGGACTGAGTCCTGAGGAGCTTCTATCGCTGTGTGGTGGAGAGCGTTCTCTCCACCTGCATCACCGTGTGGCACAGCAGCTGCACTGCCGCTGAGAGGACGGCTCTGCAGTGGGTGGTTAAAGCTCCACAGAGGATTGTGGGGAGCAGCCTTTCCTCCACCTCGGACCTCTACACATCACGATGCAGGAGGAGGATGCTCCAAATCGTGAAGGACTCCACCCATCCTGCACACAGTCTGCTCCAGCTCCTTCCTTCAGGCAGAAGGCTGAGGAGCATCCAGAACAAGACCACCGGGCTGAGAAACGGTTTCTTCCCTTCAGCCATCAGATTCTTGAACTCAAGCTGCACCTAACACAGCTTCATCTCATGAATTATTTACACACACACACACAACAGTTTTTTAATATACATGTCCATATATCACTTCCTCCCAAAGTCCAAAAACATGACTCTCAGGTTAATTGACCTCTCCAAATTGCCCGTAGGTGTGTTTGTGTGTGTATGGTTGTGTGTCCTGTCTGTCTCTGTGTTGCCCTGCGACAGACTGGCGACCTGTCCAGGGTGACCCCGCCTCTCGCCTGGAACGTTAGCTGGAGATGGGGACCAGCACCTCCCAATCCCACTAAGGGACAAGGATGTTAGAAAATGGATGTATGGATGTCCATATATCACATAAATTACTTTATTATTTGTGTATAAAATTTGTTAATCTGGGACATGAGTCTGAATTTTGAACCACAAACAAGCAAAGGTGATCTGGCAATAAAAAAAATCTTTGAATCCTTGAATCCTATATATATAAATTATGACTTAAAATAAATTTTACTTGAATTTTACCTTGAAATTGGTTCTCTGTCTCTTTAAAAACTCTTAAAAAGTTCTTTCTGATTCTCCACCAGTCATCACAACATGGCTCCTCTATTAACCCTTTAACAGTGGTTTTAGCAGTGCTGCACTGAGACGTTGCTCCTATAATGAGCTCAGCAGACATGCAGATCCATCAGTTTGCTGTTGACAAGTCTGAAGGACCTGAGCTGAGAAGTGATGGAGGAATGTTGGAAACTGCAGCTCTTAAGAACTGTGTATCTGGAAGGTGGTGCTAAGTCCACCAAGGCATTTTGGACAGCTGAATGGTTGCCACTGGAGATTAAAGAATTTTTCAAAAATGCATGGAAGAATCAAAGCGACACTTCAGATATGTTTCTGACATACAACATGATGTAAAGCTCAAAAACATCATGAGCAGGGTTAGATTAAATTGAAAGCGACTGACTTGTGTCACTGCATGATGCTTCACTCCATCAGGGTCTTCAGATTCTTCTATAAATCAGATACAACTAAAGAACTTTCACTTAAAGAAGTTACTGTAGTGACAAGGAAGGTTACCATGGTTTCCACACAGCAAATCCAGCAGACCCAAATTAACTCTGTCAGATTTGATTTCAACACTTTTAAAGTGTCTGTATGGGTCCACACCAGAAAATGTTAATTTAACTCTTTTTGGAGAGTGTCAAATACCAAATCTGTCTGGTCATCTAACATTAACCCAGTGTTAAATCTTAAATATTAACTCTCCCAGAGTATTTTTTTTTAATTTTATAAGAGTTATTTTTAATTAATACTAGATAGATATACTTTTTATTATTTGAACTTTTAAAAATTATTTGGAAAATAAAGATTTAATAAAGAGGCAATAATTTTCTGAGATGCATTTATTTCAAAACATGCACCATAATTAGAAACAGGGGGGTAGAGTTAACCTGCCCTGACCCTTAGAAAACATGTAACAACGTGGAATAACGTACGTTCATGTTACACACGTCGCTTTCATTCATATATTGCTTATCAAAAGGTCTGACTGTGCAAAAAACAGTATGGTTACTACATTTTTCTTCAATACAACATGTATGAAATTAAAATTGGAGTTTGGCCGGGGACACCAATACGTACTGCGCTGGACAGTCTTGAGTAAGACAGCCAGTTTTGGTCTCTGGGTCATAACAAACAAAAAACATAAGGATGAAAAATGGAACAAAGGAATACATTTTTATGGAGTTTTAGAAATATTAACACTTAACCATTTTTGGAGCATGAATCTTCAAAGAAGCCATGGAGGGGTGGGGAGGCGAGAGTGACCGATGCTGATGACTGGAGATTCATCCTCAAGCAAAGTGGTCTTAATATCTAGAATGACAGTCAATGACAGTGCAACAGGCCCAATGCACACAAACTATCTGAGTAAAACAAAAGCTCTGCCATTTCCAACAATACTAGAATCACCAAGCTACGTGCAAAACTCACTGAACCAGCAGCTAAAGAAGATGAAAAAAAAGCTAATTTCACAAAGCTAAAAGCATAAATTCAGTCCTACCTTTTTGTGTCATGTTCATAATCCATGTTAGAGTAAATATTTCCACACTCGTGATTTCTCACTATTTTCAACTTTTCAGTCTCCATGGATACTGCCTATATACTCAAACTGTTATTAATTGCAAATAATACTTATAGCAAGATATATGTTGGAGGGGAAAAAAAACAAATAAATAAAAAAAGAGAGAGAAATTTGTAATTGCACACAATGGTGCCAAAATTTCCAAAAATGGCATATTTAGAATGTTCACCTGGAATTTTATCAACCAATTCCTTTCTAAAATGTCTGTGCTTCATTTTTTTGGAATGAAATTTGATCCAGTAAGTGGTCAGAACCTGTATTGTAGGTTCTGGGTTTCCACTGCATGTTTTAAGGAAGATCCACAATATGTAATGTATTTTATTACAATTTATTATTTTTATTTTGTACTTTTTGTGCCACTGTGTGCCATATGCATTTGGAATACAAATGTTGATTTTTAGACCTTTAAAATATTCTCTGGAATATTACCTTCATTTTGATACCTGAACCAGTCAAATACACCTTGTAGTTCCTGAGATATATGGAAGTCGTTTTCGAGAACTGCCCAGAAAATCTACAAAAAAGATGCTTGGTTAGCTAAGAGCTACTAAAGCCAAATAAATTAAATCTCCCCTTTGTCCTGCTGCACAGTGCAGCGAATTTAACTCATTGTGCAGGGCCTGTCCAAGTTTGCATGAAGCCTTGAGCAGAATTTTACTTAGAGGCTCCTCTTCTTGGTAAGAACATCAGCAGCACTAACAGCTTTTCAACATGGATTTAGTCAATTCTGGGAGGAAGGGGTAGTTTAATTGACCAATCTAAAAAGTAATAATTGTAGTTTAGTAAGATGTATTTGTGAACAAACAGAGATCAATGTCAAAGATTAAACTCATAGCATCAGATTGTAGCTATGGTAACAAAACAATCTAATTGTGAATATTGTTCTTTGAACCTTTACAAAGTAAACTTGTTGTCTCTGACTGTCGGGTGGAGCTGACAGTCAGAATCACAACTCGCTTCAACATTTGTCTTATTTAATTAGTACAAATTGTAATCCATAATTTATTATTAATTAATAAAGCCGAGCTCAATCTCTAATGAGGCAATGAAGAAACTTTTCACACAAGTTTCTTTACTGACATGCTTATTTCTAATCGAGTCTGAGAATTTATTAACTAAATAGCCCAACTTTACAGCTGAATTATTCTGTGTCGGGTGGAGCTGACTGCTCCACCCGACAGTCAGCTCCTAATGTTAACATTTAAATCTTTTAATGTATGTATGCTGAAACCATTCAATCAAATTTAGCAGCATTGATCATCTCAATAAACAAATGTTACATTTACATGTCTGTGGTCTGTGTTAAAATATTAGCATTTATGGGGCCCCTGAAGCCCTGGGGGGCCTGATGGAGCCACTGACTTAATTTAGATTAAACAAAAGTGCAAATAATTGATATTCATTTTAATTGTATTTTTTTAATTAGTTGTTTTTAAGTTGTGGATTTAACTATCGTTTCACTGGCGATGTTTTCCTGTAGCCCATAATTATCCAGTAATATTTTTACATTTCCTGTCTACTTAGCATCTTTTAATAAAAAAAATAAAAAAAAATAAAAATACGGTGGACTGCCGGGCTTAGCAAGTTTTCTGAGGGAGACCTTGCAATTTGTTATAGAAATAGAGGGCCCCAAAATTTATTTCGCCTAGGGCCCAATGGGCCAGCACTGCCTCCCACAGGGGGGGGCGATAAAAGCATGGTGACCTGCCAGGCTTATAATACACTGAGTAAAATCCTGCTGTTAAATAGACTCGTTTATTTTATTCAACCAAAACGAAAAAACAAACTACCTGAAAATACACGGACCCAACATGAGAATGATCGGCAATCACAGATCAGACACTTCTTCACGGAAATTGGCCGTTTATGATCGGTGGCCAATCAATCGGCCCTCTAGTCCAAAACTGACCGTTAGGTTGATTGATCTCTCTAATGGCTGTTTGTCCTGTGCAGGGTCTGAACTACATATTATTCAGGTGGATGTGAACACATAAATCGGTGCTCCCCCCACCGGTGAAGGTGAAGGAGCACACGTGCTACATTTCTCAGGTGGATGTGTACACAACATACGCTCACTCTACCTGCCCCCCACCCCCTGCCCCCCCACGCACTTTTTGTGCCAGTGCTGCCCTGCGATGGTGACCTGTCCTGGGTCACCCCGCCTCTCATTTGTAGATAAGCCCCAGTGCCCCTCCCTACGTGGGGAGGTGATGAGGAATGTTAATTCTGACTGAAATTCACGTCATGTACTAGCAATATTATTAAAATAATATAAATAATGACTGCTGCCCCCCAAATATCCTGTGTGGTATTTTGTATATAAGTATTTATCAGTAATAAAGCCAACAAATGTAATTTGTTAAAACTACAACAGATACTCGTTTCTTTCTAAGTACACACAGAGAAGTTTCAATCAATCAACAAATTCCATGTATTTTTTTTACATTAAATTAGTTTTTTTTATTTTATTTTATTCAGACATTGAAGAGATGTTTGCATTAGAAGAACAGCAAGAGTAACAAAAAAAAATCTTAAAAATGCATAAGTTTGGTAGACAGATATAAAGAGAAGCTCTTTTTAATGCCTAAGTTTGTTTTGGAAGTTTTTTAAAGCAGCATTTATAAAAACATCTAGAAGACGTTCAAGAACCTTCATACAACATTCTGAAGTATGCACTTTGTCTAAGAAGAAACAAATTAAAATTTAATAAAATAAAAAAAATAACAGTCATAAAAGTTTTAAAGATATAAAAACTAAATCAAGTGAGATGACAGCAAAAAAAGAAAAAAAAGAAAAAAGAAAATTAATTGAGAACGAATGTTCAGAGTGAATGTTCAGACAATGTTTGCTGAGCGTCAGGTCCAAACATTCGACGTTCGACTTTCAGACGACGTTCACAGACGTCTTGCAAACATTTGCTTGTTAGCTGGGCTGTATGTATTTATGAAACTTTCAGTATTCATGTTTTAGTTCTAACAAATTGCATTATATTTATTTCATAAAGATTTAGTCAACTCTTGATGCGCTTTTTGTAAAGCTATTTTCCGTCTTCATATCACTTTACAAATATTTATCTGCTTCTGGGATTTTTTCTGGCCCCTCCTGAACTAAAAATGTCTGGGGCCAACATTCTTGTAATGGGGCATATTTGTAAAGAGGATTAGCTCCATCATCAGAGAACACAAGACATGCTGCAAGTTCAGAAACATTCTGGTACTTACACAAAAAACTCCACAGTGTATGAGTAATCCGCAGAGGGCTGGGGTCCCCAGCTCAGGACAGTTTTAAAGTTGGTGGAGCTCCAAGTGACATTCTGAGCCCGGGGATATGAGTATGCAGCCCCTGTTGGTTGAACAGGTTTTAGTTAGACTTGTTTTCAGGAGTCAGAAAATGTGTTAGAGTATTCCATCTTTTACTGGAAATGGGACTGAAAGTTTAGATTGAATTTTTGTTATTATTCATTTAATTACTAATCTGACTATGTGCTGATCCAGGAGTGAATGCTTCAAATCAGTGACTTGATGGAATCTGCTGGGTTTCCAAAGAAAGAAAGCTTCTTAAACCATTTCAATAATGAACTGAAATTCATGCACTGTTCAATAAAGGGAGATATGATTGGACTGAACTGATGCCTTGTATTTTATTTAAATATACTCAACTGAATTTAAGTTTTAACATCAAGCATTTATTTTAATGCCGAGGTAATAAGGACGGTCCCAGCTAAGGTTTACCTAGTTAAACCATACCAAGTTTATTTATTTAGCACTTTAAAAAAAAACGTAGCACAACAGAAGACAGAGATAAAAACACAAACATAAGCAATCAATCACAAACTCACAACGAGCTAAATGAACATGAAGAAGGTCGATAAGCAGCGAACTACATGATCCCATTTACACCTTAAATAAGCCTATTGGCTTCATAAACTAAGAAACTAACACTGTCGGAAGCCTTTGACTGCGGAAATATAGATATAGAAATATAGATATAGATGTGCAAATCAGCACATAAGTGGAACGATAAGCCACTGAAAGATGAAGTATTCTCTCTGATCATTTTATTCAGCTTGACTAAACCTTAGATCTAACTGGAATTTCATGAAATAACTTTTTCCCGCAGACCTGACCAGAGAATAACTTCAAATCAAAGATCAGAAACATCTTCCAAACTGAACTCACCGGACGCGCAGTGTGTGGAGAGCAGGACCATGAGGAGAGATGTTTGGAGCTTCATTCTGTCAAATACAAAGAAACAAAGTCCAGTTCAGCTTGTCGGGGTTTATCCTGCTCTTCCTCCTCTTTTATTCTCTCTTACAATACTGAGTTCACCAGAAAGCGCCGCTTTTAGAGCTGAGTCTCGGCGCGGGGTTTGACCAAATAAGGGCTGTCCGGCTATGACGTCAACATACTACATTTATGGCTGCGTACTGCACTGATTACGTCATCCATACTAGTGTAATCTGGTGCACAATACAGAGCTGTCATGGAAAAGGAATGCTCTCCTTTTATCATTATTATTATTATTATTATTATTATTATTGCACCAATCATGTTGGCAGAATGTTGGAGAAAGATAAAATAAATCTTTATTGTCGTTGTCAGTCTTCTGCAAGGTGCAGAGAAACGGTGTGAAGAATTAAAACGATGCTCAGAATAAAATTTGTGTATAAAAAGTACAACTATAAATTATGAATTTCTTTCTTTTCTGTCTCATTGCACTTTAAATAAACACAAAGCAATTTTTATTTTTTATTTTATTCAGTGGAGCATTGTAGGGAAATCTGCAATTCTCCACTTGTGAAAGTAAATCTGTTGGGTTTCTCCTTGGCACTCAGACAATTATCCTGAGTGTCACTCCGTACTCATAAACAGCATAGTACCTGCATATTGAGTTTTTAGCATGTTATGACAGTTATGAGACTGTTTTAAAGCAACAGTGTCTTCAATCTGAAGGCCTCTTCAGATTTGTTGCAAGACTTACAGCTACTGGAAATCTTTCCTGCCACCACACCATCCACAATTACTCTTTGAAGATACAAAAACATTTGAATACAATTCAATTTTATTTATATAATGGGAATTCACCACAAATGTTATCTTAAGGCACTTTGCAAAAACAATTATAAACATATTTCAATTTATCCTAGTTATCAAACAATACAATATGCTCTATTATTCAGTTTCTATCTAAGGAAAGCCAGCAGTTCGGATCTTGTAGCATTCACTCCTTAGGAACGAACACACAGCAACACCAGCTTGCATTGTCTTTTTGTCGTTGTCTGTACAGCAATCCCTCATACCCAGCATGCATGTAGAGATAGTGGAAAGAAAAAACTCCCATTTAACAGGAATAAACTTCCAGCTCAGTAAAAGTGGCCACCTGCCATGACCAACTAGAGAGGAAAGAGAAAATTGCACAAGAAGAAACAGAAGAACTGATGGAGGATTATTTTTGATGTTCATGAAAGTAAATTGTTAATAACAGGAGAGGGAGAACAGTTAAGTGATGTCAACATTATCTCAGCTGATGCACTCCTACAGAAAGGAATCACAGCCAAACAGAATACTAGACCAGGAGTAGCTTCTCCAGAGAGAAAAATAACTGAAGAAAACAAAAAATTAACAGCTGNTACATTTCTCAGGTGGATGTGTACACAACATACGCTCACTCTACCTGCCCCCCACCCCCTGCCCCCCCACGCACTTTTTGTGCCAGTGCTGCCCTGCGATGGTGACCTGTCCTGGGTCACCCCGCCTCTCATTTGTAGATAAGCCCCAGTGCCCCTCCCTACGTGGGGAGGTGATGAGGAATGTTAATTCTGACTGAAATTCACGTCATGTACTAGCAATATTATTAAAATAATATAAATAATGACTGCTGCCCCCCAAATATCCTGTGTGGTATTTTGTATATAAGTATTTATCAGTAATAAAGCCAACAAATGTAATTTGTTAAAACTACAACAGATACTCGTTTCTTTCTAAGTACACACAGAGAAGTTTCAATCAATCAACAAATTCCATGTATTTTTTTTACATTAAATTAGTTTTTTTTATTTTATTTTATTCAGACATTGAAGAGATGTTTGCATTAGAAGAACAGCAAGAGTAACAAAAAAAAATCTTAAAAATGCATAAGTTTGGTAGACAGATATAAAGAGAAGCTCTTTTTAATGCCTAAGTTTGTTTTGGAAGTTTTTTAAAGCAGCATTTATAAAAACATCTAGAAGACGTTCAAGAACCTTCATACAACATTCTGAAGTATGCACTTTGTCTAAGAAGAAACAAATTAAAATTTAATAAAATAAAAAAAATAACAGTCATAAAAGTTTTAAAGATATAAAAACTAAATCAAGTGAGATGACAGCAAAAAAAGAAAAAAAAGAAAAAAGAAAATTAATTGAGAACGAATGTTCAGAGTGAATGTTCAGACAATGTTTGCTGAGCGTCAGGTCCAAACATTCGACGTTCGACTTTCAGACGACGTTCACAGACGTCTTGCAAACATTTGCTTGTTAGCTGGGCTGTATGTATTTATGAAACTTTCAGTATTCATGTTTTAGTTCTAACAAATTGCATTATATTTATTTCATAAAGATTTAGTCAACTCTTGATGCGCTTTTTGTAAAGCTATTTTCCGTCTTCATATCACTTTACAAATATTTATCTGCTTCTGGGATTTTTTCTGGCCCCTCCTGAACTAAAAATGTCTGGGGCCAACATTCTTGTAATGGGGCATATTTGTAAAGAGGATTAGCTCCATCATCAGAGAACACAAGACATGCTGCAAGTTCAGAAACATTCTGGTACTTACACAAAAAACTCCACAGTGTATGAGTAATCCGCAGAGGGCTGGGGTCCCCAGCTCAGGACAGTTTTAAAGTTGGTGGAGCTCCAAGTGACATTCTGAGCCCGGGGATATGAGTATGCAGCCCCTGTTGGTTGAACAGGTTTTAGTTAGACTTGTTTTCAGGAGTCAGAAAATGTGTTAGAGTATTCCATCTTTTACTGGAAATGGGACTGAAAGTTTAGATTGAATTTTTGTTATTATTCATTTAATTACTAATCTGACTATGTGCTGATCCAGGAGTGAATGCTTCAAATCAGTGACTTGATGGAATCTGCTGGGTTTCCAAAGAAAGAAAGCTTCTTAAACCATTTCAATAATGAACTGAAATTCATGCACTGTTCAATAAAGGGAGATATGATTGGACTGAACTGATGCCTTGTATTTTATTTAAATATACTCAACTGAATTTAAGTTTTAACATCAAGCATTTATTTTAATGCCGAGGTAATAAGGACGGTCCCAGCTAAGGTTTACCTAGTTAAACCATACCAAGTTTATTTATTTAGCACTTTAAAAAAAAACGTAGCACAACAGAAGACAGAGATAAAAACACAAACATAAGCAATCAATCACAAACTCACAACGAGCTAAATGAACATGAAGAAGGTCGATAAGCAGCGAACTACATGATCCCATTTACACCTTAAATAAGCCTATTGGCTTCATAAACTAAGAAACTAACACTGTCGGAAGCCTTTGACTGCGGAAATATAGATATAGAAATATAGATATAGATGTGCAAATCAGCACATAAGTGGAACGATAAGCCACTGAAAGATGAAGTATTCTCTCTGATCATTTTATTCAGCTTGACTAAACCTTAGATCTAACTGGAATTTCATGAAATAACTTTTTCCCGCAGACCTGACCAGAGAATAACTTCAAATCAAAGATCAGAAACATCTTCCAAACTGAACTCACCGGACGCGCAGTGTGTGGAGAGCAGGACCATGAGGAGAGATGTTTGGAGCTTCATTCTGTCAAATACAAAGAAACAAAGTCCAGTTCAGCTTGTCGGGGTTTATCCTGCTCTTCCTCCTCTTTTATTCTCTCTTACAATACTGAGTTCACCAGAAAGCGCCGCTTTTAGAGCTGAGTCTCGGCGCGGGGTTTGACCAAATAAGGGCTGTCCGGCTATGACGTCAACATACTACATTTATGGCTGCGTACTGCACTGATTACGTCATCCATACTAGTGTAATCTGGTGCACAATACAGAGCTGTCATGGAAAAGGAATGCTCTCCTTTTATTATTATTATTATTATTATTATTATTATTATTATTATTGCACCAATCATGTTGGCAGAATGTTGGAGAAAGATAAAATAAATCTTTATTGTCGTTGTCAGTCTTCTGCAAGGTGCAGAGAAACGGTGTGAAGAATTAAAACGATGCTCAGAATAAAATTTGTGTATAAAAAGTACAACTATAAATTATGAATTTCTTTCTTTTCTGTCTCATTGCACTTTAAATAAACACAAAGCAATTTTTATTTTTTATTTTATTCAGTGGAGCATTGTAGGGAAATCTGCAATTCTCCACTTGTGAAAGTAAATCTGTTGGGTTTCTCCTTGGCACTCAGACAATTATCCTGAGTGTCACTCCGTACTCATAAACAGCATAGTACCTGCATATTGAGTTTTTAGCATGTTATGACAGTTATGAGACTGTTTTAAAGCAACAGTGTCTTCAATCTGAAGGCCTCTTCAGATTTGTTGCAAGACTTACAGCTACTGGAAATCTTTCCTGCCACCACACCATCCACAATTACTCTTTGAAGATACAAAAACATTTGAATACAATTCAATTTTATTTATATAATGGGAATTCACCACAAATGTTATCTTAAGGCACTTTGCAAAAACAATTATAAACATATTTCAATTTATCCTAGTTATCAAACAATACAATATGCTCTATTATTCAGTTTCTATCTAAGGAAAGCCAGCAGTTCGGATCTTGTAGCATTCACTCCTTAGGAACGAACACACAGCAACACCAGCTTGCATTGTCTTTTTGTCGTTGTCTGTACAGCAATCCCTCATACCCAGCATGCATGTAGAGATAGTGGAAAGAAAAAACTCCCATTTAACAGGAATAAACTTCCAGCTCAGTAAAAGTGGCCACCTGCCATGACCAACTAGAGAGGAAAGAGAAAATTGCACAAGAAGAAACAGAAGAACTGATGGAGGATTATTTTTGATGTTCATGAAAGTAAATTGTTAATAACAGGAGAGGGAGAACAGTTAAGTGATGTCAACATTATCTCAGCTGATGCACTCCTACAGAAAGGAATCACAGCCAAACAGAATACTAGACCAGGAGTAGCTTCTCCAGAGAGAAAAATAACTGAAGAAAACAAAAAATTAACAGCTGAAGGAACAGCAAATAATGCAAATTGGAGAGTTGTAGAAGAAAATGAGAAAAAGTGGTCAGAGGACAATTTTTCCAGTAGCTTTTCTGCAGAATACATAAGTAGCACAGGATAACATAAGCTATACTAATAAACTTTATCAAAAAGGAAAGTTTTAAGCCTAGTCATTAAGTTTAATATCTAAAATTAATTACATTATTTATTCCTTTACCATCATTATTACTGTTGTTGTTGACTGTAGCAGTAGCACTGGTCACAGTACATCAGTGACTAAAAACATTAGTAGTTTCACATTCCAACTATCAAGAGTGGAAACTATAAGGTTTGTCTGGCAGCTGGTATGACCATAGTCATGTCTATGGGTATGACCAGGACAGGATCTGATTGGCCACGGAGTAAACTCTGGAGTGCAGCCATGTTTTCAGAACATCTAGTAGCCAGCCAGAACCGGGACTGAAGGGGAAGAGGAAGCTGGGGGGGTCATATTGTGTGTAGGGTGTTTTCAGTCCAGTATTCTATTAGTCCAAACTAATAGAAAAACGTCTCCCCGCTCCCTCAGCAAAAACCGTACCATTACAATACAGTTTTGGAACAGTGGTAATTATGTAAAATTAAATTATTGACCAATATAAAAGATACATTTGTTTAGTTCTCTCTTGCATCTTGACAGAACTGACAGAAACCAAACTGTTTATCCAGGAAGAATACATGTTTTATATCTGAAGGCATGGGCAATTTTCTCAAATATTTATAGAAATCAGGAAAGAAAAAAGAGCACCATTTTTGTGGCAGGTCCAGCAATGGAACAGTCTGGTTTTGTGGACATGACTCAGTCCATAGTAATGTTGCCGACAGGAGCATCACTAGCTGCAGTGGCTAGTGATGCAGTGTTCAAATATGGAGAAATCATTCAACAGCTAAAATCTGACACCGCTCCATTTTTGTTTACATTTTGTGGAGAAGGAAGTTGCACTGGTCTTCTCCAGAAGTTTTGTGTTGATTCCCTACACTGTAAAAAAGAAAACGTGGATTTTACGGTAAAATGGGGACAGATGGGGTTGCCAAAATTCCACCTTTAAGCAAAAAACAGATTTTACCTGTAATTGTTTTTTACGGTTGAATTTCGGCAACCCCGGCTGCCGGCGTTTTACCGTAAAACAAACAAAAAAAGATTTTACCTGTATGTTATAATGGAGTCTAATTTCTTGATCCACATGCAGAACACCAGGCGGAGAACAGAAATCAGTTAAATAAGTTTATTGTAAACACAAAATAATGATCAACAATCGGGATCTAAGGAAAGTCTGCAATCTGGATCACCGGAGCACTGGGAGGTAAAAAAAGAGAGATGGTGAGTTCAGGGATTGTGGAAAACGGCAGTGTCAGACTAAACGGACTGGTCTTACATGGGTGGAGGTAGATCTTGTCTGTAGGTAAGAATCACTATGGTTACTGGGGTTTGGTTCAGGTGGAGGGTTGCTGCTTCACCGACGAAGAGACTACGGTGGAGGGTGGACAGGTAAGCTTTAGATCACAGGAGGTGAGGAGCGAGTGAGACTGACGACAGGGTATCCTGGTATTGGTATCCAGGGTATTTGGTTTCCTGCGAAGATGTCAGTGGAACTCTGGCAACCAGTGGGTCCACAGCATCATGAGGAATAACCTGAGGAAGAAGGATCACTTGAGGTCCACAACAGGCAATCACAGTGAGAAGCTTGGAGGGCTGGAGTACCAAATACTGGCTAACACAATGGAGCTGAAGTGTCTGCAGCTCCGTCCTCATATACTCCTCCAGATGATCTGATTAATTGCAGCTGTGCAGGAATCCCGGAACCACGGCAACGCCCTCAGGAGGAAACAGTCTCTTGGCACCCTCTGGTGGTAAAAGAGGGGGAAAGCTGCAAAAAGGAACCGTTCCAACAACCTGGGTTCTCAACGCCGTAAATTGTTTTTAAGGTGGAATTTCGCCAACCCCAGCTGCCGGCATTTTACCGTAAAATCTAAGTTTCTTTCTTACATTGTGGGGTTGCCATAATTCCACCGTAAAATTACAGTAAAATGCTGGCTGTGAGTATTTTACTGTATTTTATAAAATACGGCAAAGTTCTGTCGACCAAAACTTCCAGTATTTTCTAAAATACGATAAATGTCTGTCAACCACAGCTGCCAGTATCTTACCGTATTTACTAAAATACGGTAAGATACTGGCAGCTGTGGTTTTCCCTTAGTAAAATTGGCCATGTAGTTTTGGTAAATTAACGATGCTGACAGAAGTGAAAAATTAGGTGGCATCGCCCTTTACCCAACTTCACCTTCACCCAAGCAGCAGGGCCTATCATACAGTCCTCTAAATGTGACAAGTCTATGGTCGATTTGTCTCTCACAAAGATGGTGGCGTTGGCTGTAGGAGTTTGCCCTGCAATCAGTGGATTAGTTTGATACCTGGTCTTCCTTTGAGATTTCAGTTTGATATATCAAAGTCTTTATAGATTAATTTTTTAAAAAACAAAGTATCACACCAGCATTCTAATCTATGTAAATTACTTTGCAGTCTGGTTTATGCTTTTACATCATAGATATAAACATCAGCAAGGGGTGCTGTGGTGGCGCAGGGGTGAAGCACAACCCATGAATTGAGGCCTTAGTCCTCATGCCGGTGGTTGTGTGATGGATTGAAATTTAGTAAGTTCAGAGGCTGCCTAGTCTGATTTGGCTGAAGCAGTGGTCAGATTCAACCAGCAGGGGGAGTAGCTATAGTGAAGAGCACCGGAACTTCCTCCTTAGATAATAATAAGTGCTGGAACAGAAGCACCGTGTCTGGCGCTTTTATTAAAATTCTCCCCTTCTTCAGGTATGAGAGTATATATATATATATATATA
>NW_015115392.1:29299-29593 GCF_001443285.1 Poecilia latipinna
CTGTAGATTGTACATTTGTTTCTTAACTTTCAGAAAGATTGTGAGTTTTTTTGGACGCTCTGAATGTTACATTTCATTGTTAGCTCTGTTAGCTCCATTGTTAGCACCGCTGCTAACGTATGGCTGTGTCAACGTTGATATGTTGATATGTTGTGTATGTTTGTAAGCTAACTTAGATAATATTAATCGCTGGAGCAGAAGCACTGTGTCCGGCTCTTTTATTAAAATTCTCCCCTTCTTCAGGGCTTTTACAGTCACAGGTTCAATTCTCAGCCTGGCAACATTTGCCTCATG
>NW_015115392.1:33352-47915 GCF_001443285.1 Poecilia latipinna
GTGTGTGTGTGTGTGTGTGTGTGTGTGTGTGTGTGTTTATGGAGTTACTGTAATTCCATGTATTTTCTACAGTAATTAAGTGCTTTTTTATATTACAGTCAGCAACCGTAACTATTTTACCATTTTCTGCCATTATTTTGCAGTGTTGACTGACAGTGATTCCATGTATTTTCTACGGTAATAAACTGTTTTGGATTTTACAGTTGTATTTTACCACTTCTTGCTGTGAAATTTACGGACTCTTTTTTACAGTGTAGGTAGTTCTTGGTGAAGCTTCACCAGATACGAGGAGATGGTGTGGGGGGGGAGGGGGGCAGGTTTTTCAATGAGTTTGGATCGTCTGACTCAGTGCAGTGTGAAAGTGAACTGCACCATCTGAAAATTAAAATTAAACAAATGTTGCAATTTTGGTCCCCAATTGAACTGAGTCGATGGGGAGACTGCCCACAAACCCCATGCAGGTAAGTGACACCAACACAAATGAGGTAAGAGCACCTCTTACCTCATCTTACAGTAATGAGGTAAAGAGCATGCCCATTTTACACACACCAGCTGGGTACAACTGAGTCACGTACCCACCAATCTGTGGTCTGGATGTGAGCCAAACTTTGTCCAAATCACACAGTTGGTGTCAGTCAGTCCATTTATTATTGTTGTTATTAAAGGAGATTTCCTGCCTACACACTTTTAAACCTTTCAAGAGCATACACATATGAATGTCCTCCACTGAGAAGAAGTTAAGCTTCTGAGGCCACAACTTTGTTCTGTGTGTAGCAGTGATCACCAGATGAACCGTACAGAAGCAGAACAGACTCATTATAGTTTCCACTCCTTACAGCACATGGCTGGTCTGGAGGCCTCAGAGAGGAAACCTTTGATTACAGATCCAGCTGGAGCAGCATATGTTGGAAAGTAAGAGCTTCCATGGAACTCTTATTTTCCAGGGAAAATATTATCTTCAGTTAAAGGCAACTTACTCTCAGTATGTCATGGATGACGAGAGAAAGCTGTAGTTTATGTAGAATATATGTAGAATATTGCCAAAGACAATTGCAAACATCTTTCAGGCAATCATTTTAACTTTAATCACCAAAAAGCTGCTTTTCACAGTGCATTTAAATAGTCTAAAATTATATGTAGCTAAAATGCCTTTTTTTTTGTAGAACTTATAATTCATAAGGTGAATTTGGCCATATAACATTTTGGAGCATGCATCATTGTATTTATCAAGAGTTATTGCACTTGTATGTTGATATTAACCACATGTCTCTAACACATTTTACTTACTTGTGAAGACAGCTGCTTTGTAGGATTCATTTTAAAATTCTACTTGTGGTTTTTCATTCTTAGATGAACCTCTTTATTGAACCTCTGAGGTTTTTATACCACATGTAGGGTGCTAAGGTCCCTAAGGTCGTTTATATTTTTTACTTGTTCCTAAAACTCAGAGGTGCCCATCCATCCATTCTTCCATCCATCCGTGCTTGTCCTCGCCTTGCAGTGTGCGTATCTCCAGCAACAATGAGCGAGAGGAGGGGAACACACTGGAAAGCTTCCTAGTCCATCACAAGGTAACACAGAGGCACACAGGACAAACAACCATGCACAAACAGTCTGCATCTACTGTGTCAGCTAGTTTTACTGTTTACCCTGTTGTTCAGCTGATTTATTTATATGTTTAGTCTCTATAACACGCAGACATTCTATGCACTGAATGTCGGCTTGATTATTTATCTTTGCATGTAGCTTGAACAGCACCATGACAACCGGAGATTTCGAAATGTGTTTTATGAATAAAGTGGGTGAGGACACACAATAACAGCTTGGCTCATTACATTTAACTTTGAGTTGAGGCTGAGGTAGAAGGTAACATCTGAGTACCTCCTGTTTACATTGTTCCTTCCTTTTCCTTGCCAGGAAGCATTTGTGTGTGTGTGTGTGTGTGTGTGTGTGTGTGTGTGTGTGTGTGTGTGTGTGTGTGTGTGTGTGTGTGTGTGCGTTTGTTTGTAATACCTTGTGGGGACGATTTTCCTGACGTTGTGGGGACCGGAGCCTGGTCCCCACAAGGGGAAACCCTGTTTTTGGGTCAGGGGTCAGATTTAGGGCTAAGGTATGAATTGAGTTTTGGTTAGGGTTAGGGTTAGGTATGTGATGGTTAGGGTTAGGAAAAGGGTAAAGGTAAGGTTTAGGCTGTAGAAATGAATGGAAGTCAATGGAAAGTCCCCACAAAGATAGCAACACAAACATGTGTGTGTGTGTCTGTGTCTGTGTTGTGGAGGATGGAGGTATAAAGAATGTAGTGTATTAATGTTACCTCATGTTGGAGATCAAGTCATTTGTGATAACTGTCAAATTTAGCTTTGAAAAACACATTTCCAGGAAATAACACCATTATTCATTGATTGAATATGTTGGTATCAACACCATGATTGTTATAGCTTCAAAAGCTACATTTGTAATAATTGCTTTAAGTTGTGTGGAAAAGGAAATGTTCTTCTCGAGGGTGTGGAAATGCCTTAAGACTGGGCGTCCCCTATCGCTTCCTGTTTGCTGAACAGTTTGTTAGGAGGTCTCTGCTCAGAGCCATTCCACGAGAGCATGGCAACCATACTCAGAACCGTCCATCATATGATGCATATTCCTGTAACATATGCAAAGAACATGCATGAAGGACATCCATACAGGGAGATGGGTACATCTTACACAGACTAAATTTATAAACACAAACATTCACACATCTTTGTACTTCTGTCAATCTGAGGACTTTGTATTGACTTCAAACTAACCCTAACCTCACCCAAAACTTAATTCATCTAACCAGCAGAGCTCAGTACAACTGGAAAAAAGTGAGGATCAGGAAAATGTCCTCACTTCCCAAAAAATATCTCCCTTTGTTGATTAACTACATTGTCTCTATATGTAGCATGTACAAGTACATGTGCACACACATACACACGCTCATGCACATACACACTCAAACACACACAAAGAAAAAGACATACAGAGAGAAGACTGTAGCAGTATCTTGAAATCTCAAATCATATCTGGAAACTGAATCATGTGCGATTCTAAAAAGTCTGTGGACTCTAACCCTAAACATATGATTAATTTTGCTTGGAACCTAAATCTTTACCAGCAGCTCTGACTCAGCAGTCCAGCAGACATCCTATCATCCAAAACATCAAACATCCTGTGCCTGCAGTTAATGATCCTGCTTTTCTAGTAGATTTCTTCTGTCAAACTTAAAACCTGTTCAATCCACAAGAGCACAGAGACACTGTTGCTGACAAATAGCACAAATCAGGTGCAGTCTATATTAATCCATACTAATAAACACAAAAAATGTAATGGGGAAAGTATCAAATACTGTAAGTAAAGGAAAATTTAAAGCATAAGGAGGTTGAAACTTAGGGATTGTTGCATTCAGTGTGAGAGTACCCCACAGTTTGGCTGGAAGAGACCCCCTGCACCAAAATATGTCTCTAATCTTAGGATATCATAGGTCTATGTAGAACATTGAGACCAACAGGCTATAATGCTAATCATAATATCAGCTGTTATCATATACCACATGTTGAGAACAACCTATTTAAAGCAAAAGGATAACTGTCTTTTCATTCCTACCCAGATCCGAATTAGAGTTTTTTTGCTTGAGAAAAAAAACTTTCTTTTGGAACTGGATTCTTTCACGTTCAGTAAGCATAAAAATCTGTTATGATCTTAGAACCTGGGATGGATCACACAAACTCTAAACTGTGTTTTACTGTTAAAATCCACAACATGAGATCAATTCAATCTCATATCTACCACTGATATGTATAAACTAGTATTTACAATTAATTTCAAAAACAAAGGGAAATTAAATGTCATAATTCTTATCATCCAAGTACCTTCAAAGAGTTGTACTGGATGGTGGAGCTGTGGGCAGGAAGGATCTGTAGTAGTCAGTATTGCAACAAATCTGAAGAGGCCTCTGACTGAAGACAGGCAGACAGTGTCTGACTCAGAGTTATGAGAGTCATGTTAACAAATTAATTTCCAGGAAATAGAGCTAATATTCCACAGTAACATGTCTGATGAGACCATCAGTTGTTGGGAAGCCCAGCTATTCTACCTCCTTTGGTTTTGCTGCTCCTGTTAAAAAAGATTTCTGGCCATATGGTCAGAAAGTTGGACAGAGAGATAGAGTCGGTGATATAATCCTTACCCTTTATGATTGATATAAGAGATGGTTTGAACTTCCTTCTTCTCTCTCAGCGTTTTGGTCTTTCTATGAATCCGTGAAGCCTCCTGTTCAAGTCCTTGCAGTCAATAACTTGGAGTCGTTTTGTGTTAAAGAAAAGTCAGCTCCTGTTCTTTAACTTAAAACAACAAAGCATAAGATAAAAGCAAGAGATAAAATAGTTGCTGTTTTTTATAGTTACCACTAAGCATAGCTCAAACTGGTTTTAACAATCTTAAAAGCTCAAGCTAACAGTTTTCACAACTGCTCCCAGTTGTAAAAACAATACCTTGTTGCTATGGTTATCCATGAAAATGACTGTCCAAAAGTAAAAGAGTAAGCACAGTTTCTTTTTTTCTCCTTCCCCCGCTTTGATCATCTCGTTTCATATGGTCAATTATGACTGACATTTTTCTAAAACAGTATTGAGTTAATTTCTTCACTATGAATTTATGACGTTCAGTAATAGGATCATTTTTGTTGCAAATATGCTCACTTATATTGAATTATATGGAGATGAAAAATCTAAATAGAAGGTTCTTGCATATATGATGTTTAGAAATGTTTGGAATCATAGTGGCAACCAGGGACAAGGGTGGTCCTTGTCCCCAATTGGAAGCAAATTAATAGTTACACTGACTAAATTCAGAAGCTAAATCTTGAAGAGTCGTTGCAGTCAAAGAATAAAGGACAGAAATTCTTAGGTTCTTTTAGATACAGGATTTTGGGTATTTGGGTATTATGTAACAATGCATATTTTTGTCATAGCATTCAACCTATGAATGAGTTATAAGGAATGAACCTCTCCATCCATAGTAGGGTTAGACGTCACGGGCAAACATTAGAGCAGTGGTGTTCAAAGTCTAGGTTACAACATCTTTTAGCTTTGGTTTCATACCCTGAGATTATTTGCACAGAAATATGACCAGCAATGAGATACATACACATCCAGAACCACATACTGCTTGAAGCGGGGTTTAAATCACCAAGGACTAAAGTCAGGCAGTCTGGATTCTTCAGCTGCAGTCAGCTACTGCGCAGGATGCCTGGGAAGGATTGCCACACAGATAATAAAAGTAAAATACTCAAATGTTTGTGAGCAATTCAGTTTAAATTATTACCATGAGAGTAATGAGCTACTACACAGAGGATGACTGAGTGGGCTGAGGCCTGCTGGGAACTGAGTAGTAGCCACTCAGGGTTTTAACAAGCTTATCAGACGGCTTTGATAAATGCACTGGCTTTACATTCCAAGTCAGGAAAACAGTGGGACAAAAATAGAACAGCCACACATGACTTAGCAGTAACTTTTCAGGATTGGGAACTCAACGTTCGTTTATACTAAAAACATGAAGAGAGCCTCAAGGAATGCTAGGAACCCCACTGGTCCTTCCGACTGCAAGCTTTTTCTCTTCAGCTAAACAGAACTAAATGTTTGAAGTCTTGTAAGCTGAATTTAAAATAAACCCGATGAATTTCATTGTGAACCAACTAGAAGTAAACTGAGTTAAGCCTGGATTAATCCAAAAGTGAAGCAACACAATGATGTAGTTAGTGCCAGCTATTGCTATCTCTCAGTGCAACCCAGACTTTCTGGAAGCAGGTTGCATCTTGTCCCTGTTTGAATCTTACCAACATGGTGCCAAACAATAAATACGGAGCATGTTGTTCCTAATTTGCCTTT
Organism: Poecilia latipinna; assembly: GCF_001443285.1. NCBI lineage: Eukaryota > Metazoa > Chordata > Actinopteri > Cyprinodontiformes > Poeciliidae > Poecilia > Poecilia latipinna. Next base: position 39,259 of record NW_015115392.1, read on the forward strand.
CCAAGTGAAAATAAATGTAACTCCTACAAAGACACATGGCGGCAGGACTTCTGTTCCCACCTCTGATCTGTGTCATCGGGCATTGTTAAAATACTTTTGTTGATAAAATGATCATAAAGTCACAACAAACAGTTCAATGTCCAGGACACACCTTCTATGACTGCTTGCAGAAAATTTCACGAGTTCACATTCCTCCTGCTGCTGCTCTGTTTCATGCATTTCATCCCATTGATCCTTATTTACCTCCTCCAGACTCTGCCTACCTCAGTTAAATACACAGCTACCCTCCAACATGTTTTAACAGCAGAAAGAAGCCAGAGTACAAGGAGAGAAGCTGAACATGCACAGGATGAAACATGCAAAGTCCTGCAGAAACACACCAGGGATTCCAACCTGCTAACCACTGCTCCATCACGCAGCCCCCTAGTTGTAGCATTAAATGTAAAAAAGCTAATTATGTACGTCTGGGTCAAATGGCCGGAATTTTAAGGGATGAAGGTGTGGGAATATTTTTGAAAGATAATGTAAAATAACATTCTCTGGAACCTTGTTGGTGACTAACTATTTTCCTGAAAGATGATGCATCTGTCACCTCTTGTGCCAGATACAATTTATCTGCTGAAGTTAGTCTGAGAAGCCAGACACTTCTTTTGTCTTCCACTTTAAAAAAATATTTATCCCACACAAAGAATGCACATTGTTTAATGTTTTTTATTTATTTACCAAGCTTAATAATATTAACAGTAAAAACAAGCCCAAGAGATCATCTTTGTTCAGACTATAATTCCCTGTGATGTGTTTCAGGAAGCTGGGTGTCTGGAGGCCAAGCCAGTGAACTGCTATCCTGACATTCCTGTTACTGAAGCTGGAGATAAAGTGCAGACTTCCATGATCCGACAAGAAAAAGTCCCACCTCTGCCAACACACCCAACATCCATTGTGTAAATTCCTGGGCAAGCTCAGACATCATGAACCCACCTAGAGAGAGGCTTACACATTCACCATTATGAGAGAGATTTCCAAAGTTATAATCCATAAGTAAATCAGAAATACATCAGACTACCAACTAAAAGCTCCTCACTTTTAGTTGATATTGACGGTCCCAAACCACAGACCAACGCAAGACAATTATACTTCTACTGCCAAAGACATTAAATTTTAGTTTATTCTTCTCAACAAATGCATGTGTTCCTGTAGCTGCTGCCATTAGTTTTCTGTTCTGTCATTTCCGCCATAAAAGGTGAACATTTGAGTTTGGATCTGAACCTGAAGCTCATTCTGGTTCTGCCTGAATTTGTAAAGGTCAAGTTTTAACCTTCCATGTTTGCATGTTCTCTCTATGCGTGTGTGGGTTCTCCTTCCACAGCCCAAAGACATGACTGTCAAGTTGGTCTCTGTAAATCCTCCTGTGTGGATGATTGTTTGTCCTGTTTGACTCTGTTTTGTCTTACAATGGCCAGGCGTCCTGTCCGGGGTGACCCCGCCTCTTCCTGAATGACCACCAGCACTCCTCACGACCCCAGTAGGGATAAGCGTGTTTAATAATGGATAATGGATGGTTATTCCCAAATAGTTCAAATTGTCAGAACAATTCAGACATGTATAACAGTTGGAAATTAGTACTGACCTAAGAACCTGTGAAATATTGTTAGCCACATCTTCATGGCTCAGGCTGGTTGTAAGGGCTCAGGCCATGCATGCATAACATTTGGATCGTATGGACGTGCACCAGAGTAAAGAGATAATATCCATGAGACTTCTTCTGGCTGCAGAAGTAGTAACACACATTTGCTGAAAACTTTGACTTCACCATTAGAGCAGATCATATCACAGTAGCTGGATAAGGAAAGTGCTCCAAGGAGACTATTGAGATGAATCACGGGTGAAGCAACTGGGTTTGATGGAAACATGTCAAGCACAAACCAGTTCAGAACGAGAAGAAGCAGATAAATATGCAGAAATGTGTACTAGGTGTGTCTTGTTTGCTGTAGTGAAATCATAACTGGATCAAATGCAACCATAACAGAAGAGTTCTGGCTGGAGTGATAATATGTTAACACACCAGAGAGACTGGCAGAGCTGCAGACGAAAGAAAAAAATTCATACATAAAAACATACTAGAGTTTCTATGACAGACATGAATATATTAAACTTTAGTTTTTCAATTTTCACTTAAATTATTTGCAGGACACCCTAGTAGTTAGAAATAGCATGTAACCTAGTTGTCAAGCCAACAATATTAAATTTATTTTTGTTTTTATTTTATCTTATTTGCTTATTTAATAGAAAACATTGATTTACATGCAAGGTGGATGTAATGCATGCAGATTTCTAACCAAAGCTAAGTTACAGCCCCAGTTCCAGGCTTGGCTTTGGAAAAGTTGTAACCTAAAACGTTTTCTTATCAGGTGCTGAATGCCAGCTAAGCCACTGAAATGTGTTGAGCAGCAAACTCCCTCAAGGTTTGTTTGTTTAGGCAGCACAGCTCATATAATTTTCTATGCCTCTGCAAAAGTGATCCATCATTCTAAGATGAAAAATGTTTCATTTAAAGTGAAATGGGAACAAAACAAATTTAGGTCCAGTAGTTTTATTTCTGCATAAAGTGTTCAGGATGTGCTGCACTCAGTTATCTCAAACCTTGGTTCCTGTTTTATGTTGGAAATGTTTCAAACACGATGAGAGACATTCCATCTCGCTTCCAGTTTCTGCTTTGTTTAGTCCAAGGATTTACTTACTGGACTCTCCTCCATGTAAAGAATGTGTTTTTTTTCCTCGTGAACTTTATTTCCAACCTTTGCAGCGAAAAGAAGACATCAACCACACATCTTTTTTTCAAGGTTTTATTGGCTCTAGTGGCCTTTAATTGATAGTGAACTGAGAGGAAAGTGGAAGAGACATGCAGCAAAGACTATCAGACCAGGATTCAAACCTGTGACATCTGTGTCAAGACCAAGACTCTGCACCACCACGGCACCCCACACATTTTCCCAATGGAAAACTTTTGACTCTTAATTATATAGAAGTTCTTCTCCTACAATTAAAGTTGCCAGAAAATATTAACTGTGAAGATTTTAAACTTCTAAAATATTATGGTGAGAAGAAAACTCTAGTAGTTGGAAATCTAGACCCAAGATGTATTCTGGGATCAAATTCTTCTCTACTGAAGTGTAAACTTAAAAATGATTCCCTTGTACTTTGATTGGACCTAGCAGATGTAATTGAAGGAAATGGGGTGACATCAATTTAGCCTCATTGTTGAAAAGATTCATGAACTTTAGGAATAGTACATCTGTTTCTGACATGTTAGTCTGAACACTGGACTAAAGAAAAAAAGGAGACTGAACATCGGCTGTGGTGACCTGCAGACTCTCTGTTTCTTCCTGAGCCTGAGAATTGTGGACGAATCTCTATTTTTCAAAACAGTCTTTTTAAACGGGCTCTTGTAGTGGTCTTGAATTGGTTATTCTATTATTATTCTGGAGTGTCTTTTTCTTCCTTTTCTTGTAGTATTATTGGTCTCACAACACTATGACATATCTTACATATGTGTAACTGATTATATTATAATGTTACTTTTTATGTTCACCTCTGCTTTACAATAAGTATTTATATTACTATACTGTGAAGCACTTTGTTTTACCTGTTAAAAAATAAAATGCACCCTACTTACTTTCACAATATTTCCATAAGAAAACTAGTTGCTAAAAGGCATTTTGAAATGATTTTGTTGCCTCAGCCACAGTTGGTATATTAAGGACACTGTTTAAATTTGCAGAATGTTGTTTGTTGTTTCTGTCTCTGCTCGGACCCTGGAGAGGACAGTCCAGCTGTGAGGTCACAGATTGGCTGCGTACTTATTCTTCAGTAAGAATACTTTCTAACAATCCAATGTAGGTGAAAGTTAAAGGTAATGTTATTTTTATAGCACATTTTCAGCAACAAGGCAATACAAAGGGCTTTACAGGAATTAAAAGGAAATGCAAACAAAATAACAAACCAAATGGCAAAAGAAGAAAAAGAATCTAATGTTGATCTAAAGTATGTAAACTAGATACTCATGTTCAGGGTTGTCAAGGTTCCTCTGGTCTAATTCCTTTTCTGGGTTGGAAGAATAGGAGTCTAAAACGTAGCTAAGGAACTTTTTCTGGATTGTAAATTTGTTCTAGTCCCTGTTCTGGGTTACTAGATAAGTTTAAGTAAATATTCTCTGGACTTTCTAAGTAATGATAAAAACTAAATGTTCCTGTACTGGAAGATTTCTTTTCTGGATTCTAAGTTTATCTGAGATGTTTAATATTGGTTTAAATAGTGAGTACAGTTTCTAAAAAAAATAAGCTAACAGAAACAGAGAAGCAGGGTAAGAATGAAACAACTTATTTGAATTGATTTATAGCTGCCATGTAGCCAATTCAAAACATTATCCTGACCAGGAGGGCTGGAACAGCGAGCAGATTTACACTTCCCATTTTTGGCATCAAATAAATTTAGATGACAGAGTATGAACCATCTTTTCTCTGATCCTAGGGCAGCCAACGAGTCCAGGACCCTGTTGTGGAAAATGAGTCATTTTATTTTCAGTCAGTAAAAACATACATGTGACATGTTGGTGGATTTTTTCAGTTTAGAACTTTTAGTCTAATCTGGCACAGAGAACACAGTTCTATGCAGATTGTCACTTTGGACACTGTGAGTACTTGCTTTTTTGGCAAATTCCGAGAACTTCTTCTTAAAACTTTCACTAAATTGAACAATATAGAAGCCGTGAAAGCATCTCTACAGCCACCCTCAGTTTGATGGGAAACAGGCTCCTCAAGGTGATGAGGCCTTGGAGAGCCTGCAGTTTTTCTTTCAAATGTTCTTGTATTTGTTGGTCCCACTGTTCCTGCTATCAGTATATTCTGTGCAGAGACAGAAGGGTAAAAATTAAAGAAAGTTTTACTAAAGTGGCTAGCCAGGAGAAGTTATTTATCCTGTTTAAAAACGTGATCAACACATTTTAAACATATACAAGTATGTTTTATGGAATAAAACACATTTTTCCTTAAAATGACCTTCTTAGTATTACTGTCCACTGGATGGCCACTTGCATTGTGCTGTTGACTTTACAGCAATCCATCACATCAAGCATGCAAATAATGACAGTGGAGAGGAAAGTCTCCTCTTTAACAGGAACAAACCTCCAGCAGAACCAGAACCCGGGTTCAATGGGAACAACCATTGGCCATGAGAGCACAAAAAACAAACATGTAAAACAAAAAAACATAAGCACACTTATCCAGTAGAAGGTTCTATGTTAAGGAAAAGTAGAGAGTTAATGGCATTTCACAAGGTACTTTAGAAGAGAAACATAGCTAAGCAGATAAGCTAATCCAGTTTTCTACTGTATAGGATGGAAGACAGCACACACAGTTAGTCAACAATAAAAGCTCAGCCAATAGCTTTGTCTTGGAAAGAGACAGTATTGAACACTGATAACAGCAAATAATGAAAGATTTGAGATTAGTGGGCAGTTTGTCCTTCAATAGGCCCACAGCAGCAACATGACTGCAGAAACAGCTCAAATAGTTAAATATCTAAGCCAGTGCAACTATAAGCTTTATCAAAAAAAAGTTTTAAGCCTCAATACTTAAAGTATTAAGTATTGAGGATGGAGGTCTGAAGCTCCCTAATTTTCAACTCTACTATTATGCGGCTCAGTTTAGGTTCTTGGCACAGATGTTTGATTTGCAGACTCCTCCTTCATGGCTCAAAATAGAGACGACAGAGATAAAAGAAGAGATGCCAATACATTTGCTCTATAAGTGGGATAATAAAACTATCAAAAATGAAACTGATAACCCTTTAATAATTCAGACAATCCAAATTTGGTATAAAATTCGCGAAATGTTTAGGCTAGAAGGCTTTCTTTCTCCTAAAACCCCGTTATGAGGAAATAGATTTTTCATTCTGGTAACTTTAGATCCTGGCAGGAGAAGGGAATTTGCCGATTGGAGCACTGCTACGAAAAGGAAGTATTTATGTCACTGCAGCAGTTAAAAGAGAAGTTTAAGCTGACAAATAAAGATTTCCTTGGCTATCTCCAACTTCGTGACTTCATAAGAACTAATCAGAAAGGAAGTTGGAAGCTACCGTCCATGTCTCCCGTTGAGGAAATGTGTCATGCCAGTCAGCCGTTATGTAAAATCATTTCAAGGGTGTATACAGCACTCATGTCAACTTTAGCTATAAATGTGATGGATAGTTCCAGCATCAAATGGGAAAAGGATTTGGGAATATCTATTGAGAGGCAATTATGGAGTAATTTGTGCAGAGAAGGCCTCACCTCTACTCTAAACGCTCGATTTAGACTAGTACAATTTAATTTTTTACATTAGTTATATGTCACCCCACAAAAATTACACAAATATAATTCCAATATATCTCCTCTTTGTTTTAGATGTGGTATGGAGGAAGGAACGTTCCTCCATACCACCTGGCATTGCTCTAAATTGCAGGGTTTTTGAAAGGGGGTTTGTGAAACGTTATCAGACATTCATGGCATCATGACTCCAATAACCCAGAGATCTGTCTATTGGGGAACTTTTCAAAATCCAATTTAAAGACATTTTATGACAAGAAACTTACAGAAGTCCTTTTGGAAATTGTTAAGAAATGTATCACAACAAAATGGAAATCAGACTCCCCCCTCCCAATTAAAATGTGGCTCTGGGAGATTAATAGCTGTGGGACACTAGAAAAAATAACCTATTGGATGCAGAATAGAAGTAAGACTTTTTATAAAATATGGCAGCCTTTTTTAAGTTATATGCAAAATCCACCAGCACATTGGATTGATTGATGATCCTGTGATTGAGCTGGACCCGACAGGATTTATGAGCGAATCTGATACCATCTGTCTCTCAATCTATTTCTGATTCACATACATTTTATTTCATCCCTATAGACTACCCACCTTACCCACCCCCGTCCAGTCCTTCTTGTTATTTGGTTGTTGTGTTATATTATTGTAAATATATTTTACTTTCAATATGTCTCATTGTTTGAATTGTGCTTCACTGTGTACCAGTTTTGTCCTGTCAGTTAATACCTGTGTTGTTACTACTAAAAGTCCAAAATAAAATATTCAAAAAAAAAAAAAAGTATTAAGTATGTTTGCCTCACAGACTAAAACTGGGAGCTGATTACACAGGAGAGGAGCCTGAAGGACCTGCCTCCCATTCTACTTTTAGAAATTGTAGGAACCAGCAGTAAACCTGCAGTCTGGGAGCAAAACGCTCCGTTAGGAACATGTGGAAGTTTCAAATCTGAGGTATGATGGAGTTTGATTATTGAGGGCTTTATTTGTGAGATGGAGAATCCAAAAAAATCAATGAAGAAGCTACAGTAAGAGAAATATTTGTCTTTTTATTTTTCATCTGATCTCTTGCTGCAGCATTTTGATTCACCTGAAGGCTTTTAATTGTATTTTGCAGAATATTTGACCTTCCGTCTTCACAGAGTTAATGCTGCCAGTTCTTTTCCTCTTTGCTGCAGAGTCAATCGGTCAGTGGGTGCAGCAGACTTGACTTAACATAAACCAAGAAAATTATGGACAACCTTGACCATCCTCTTTACCAGACTGTCTTGGGAAAACACCGTCTGTCAGAGGCTTCTTCAAATTCACTGTGACACGCTATCTACACCATCTCTGAAGAATTTGAACTAATATGAGCTACAACATTTACGGTAATTTCCCTTTTGGACCATTAAAGTATTTTAGAATTTTTATTTGAATTTGACAATTCAAATAAAAACAAAACAAAAAAATTGATATAAGCAACTAGAGTTACTTATATAACTACTGTAGAAGTTTATCCCAACTGAGGGATAATATATATGAAGGTATTAATTTAATAAATAGTATCTTGTTAGAGATGCTGTTATTTCAAGTGAAAGGATAAAGATCTATTAATAAGAATGATAATTATGAAACATGTCAGTTCAGCTGGTGTTATTCTCAGAGGAATCATTGATTTATTTGGATGAAAATTAAAAGGAGTCCCACAGAGAGTCAGTGAGTCCAGCTGACGACAGCTGCATTCCTTCGAAACACGACGGGCGAAACCAGGCAACAGAAAAACCAAAGCGCCGGCCGTCCCCGCTGGCAGTAGCAAGCAGCTTTTATTATTGCTTTTTTCCAAACTCTGAGGAAGATGGAGAAAAGAGTCCAACTAAATCTTACATGATATTGATAACATGTATGACTCACTTCCTCTCTCATATGTCCTGTGATCCACAGTGATGGACTCAGATTGTTATGGTCTTGGAAAAAGCTGATCTTGACTTTTTGCTGAGTCACAAGTATCATTAAACATTTTGTGAATGAACTGTGCTGTGTGAGACGGACTTTGCATGCTAAGAGGAGAGGAATGCTCCGTTCTCTTCTAGCAAGGCAAAATTCAAGACGTGTTTGTTTGATCCTGCTCTGTGTTGCTGAGCCTTTCTTACAATCAGCTGTTTTTCTTAACTGGACACTTTATCTTATGTTGTTCAGTATCTCATTTTTTAAAATCATTTTCTTTATTTTATGTGTCTACAAACTTTATGTCACTTTCCTGAACTTCCCAACAGAAAGAAATAAAACAGGATATTTTATATTAACTGTGGAAAGTGAG
>NW_015115392.1:49595-66548 GCF_001443285.1 Poecilia latipinna
ACTTTTAGAAATTGTAGGAACCAGCAGTAAACCTGCAGTCTGGGAGCAAAACGCTCCGTTAGGAACATGTGGAAGTTTCAAATCTGAGGTATGATGGAGTTTGATTATTGAGGGCTTTATTTGTGAGATGGAGAATCCAAAAAAATCAATGAAGAAGCTACAGTAAGAGAAATATTTGTCTTTTTATTTTTCATCTGATCTCTTGCTGCAGCATTTTGATTCACCTGAAGGCTTTTAATTGTATTTTGCAGAATATTTGACCTTCCGTCTTCACAGAGTTAATGCTGCCAGTTCTTTTCCTCTTTGCTGCAGAGTCAATCGGTCAGTGGGTGCAGCAGACTTGACTTAACATAAACCAAGAAAATTATGGACAACCTTGACCATCCTCTTTACCAGACTGTCTTGGGAAAACACCGTCTGTCAGAGGCTTCTTCAAATTCACTGTGACACGCTATCTACACCATCTCTGAAGAATTTGAACTAATATGAGCTACAACATTTACGGTAATTTCCCTTTTGGACCATTAAAGTATTTTAGAATTTTTATTTGAATTTGACAATTCAAATAAAAACAAAACAAAAAAATTGATATAAGCAACTAGAGTTACTTATATAACTACTGTAGAAGTTTATCCCAACTGAGGGATAATATATATGAAGGTATTAATTTAATAAATAGTATCTTGTTAGAGATGCTGTTATTTCAAGTGAAAGGATAAAGATCTATTAATAAGAATGATAATTATGAAACATGTCAGTTCAGCTGGTGTTATTCTCAGAGGAATCATTGATTTATTTGGATGAAAATTAAAAGGAGTCCCACAGAGAGTCAGTGAGTCCAGCTGACGACAGCTGCATTCCTTCGAAACACGACGGGCGAAACCAGGCAACAGAAAAACCAAAGCGCCGGCCGTCCCCGCTGGCAGTAGCAAGCAGCTTTTATTATTGCTTTTTTCCAAACTCTGAGGAAGATGGAGAAAAGAGTCCAACTAAATCTTACATGATATTGATAACATGTATGACTCACTTCCTCTCTCATATGTCCTGTGATCCACAGTGATGGACTCAGATTGTTATGGTCTTGGAAAAAGCTGATCTTGACTTTTTGCTGAGTCACAAGTATCATTAAACATTTTGTGAATGAACTGTGCTGTGTGAGACGGACTTTGCATGCTAAGAGGAGAGGAATGCTCCGTTCTCTTCTAGCAAGGCAAAATTCAAGACGTGTTTGTTTGATCCTGCTCTGTGTTGCTGAGCCTTTCTTACAATCAGCTGTTTTTCTTAACTGGACACTTTATCTTATGTTGTTCAGTATCTCATTTTTTAAAATCATTTTCTTTATTTTATGTGTCTACAAACTTTATGTCACTTTCCTGAACTTCCCAACAGAAAGAAATAAAACAGGATATTTTATATTAACTGTGGAAAGTGAGTTATTCCTCTTCCTCCTGTTACATAAAACCACTGAACTCAGTAACTGCTGAAGTTTGTATGGCAGCCTGCGCCGTTCCAGTTTCCTGGGATGGGCTTGGGGTCAAACGATGCCACAACACCAATGTCTTTGCAGACACGGTGCCAGATAAAGCGCGCCACCCACAGATGATCGCCCATGTCACCCTCACATGGTCCAACCTGGAACTCCCACTGGCCAGGCATCATTCTGCATTTGTTCTAAATGACAGGGATTTTTTGATTTTTATGAACAAAATATAAATCATAACTTATTTCTTCAGTGCGTTCTGTTCTTCCATACAAAGTTTAAAAGTATTTTAACTTTTGTTACAAATGCAGACACTGCAATTGTTTTTACAGTGTCCACATTAAGAGACAGAGCTGCTGCATATTTCAGCCTAGATACTTTCTGCATTAGTGAACAAAATTCTACCTTTCTTTAATCTCAAAGGAGCCACTGATTTATTTTATTTTATGATTGAATTCAATTAGAGCTGCACCTTCTGTTTTGGTCTGGTTACTACAACACCCAGATAATAAACTTCTTCTTTTATAGGAAGCTACAGTAGAAATCTAAGATGTAGTTTTTATCAACTTAAACGTCAGAGTAATCCAAAAATATCCATAACGAGTTTAAGATTATTTATGTGTCTGTTGGACATGAATCCAGATTGTGTACCTTCAATAAAAGAGTCTACTACCCTTTTAAATCTTCTTGCAAAGGTTGAGGCAAATATTTTTTGTAGTTGGTATTAAGTAGGGATATTGGACACCAATTATCGATTAGGAAAGTGTCTTTGCTAAGTTTGGGAAATAAAGTTAAGCCTTGAGTCATAGTGGTAGGAAGCTGTTCTTTTTCTATACACTTTAAAAGACCAAGAATAGAAAGGGGGGTAGTTCTTCTAGTTCTTCTAGTTCTTCTGTGAAGAATTTGCAAAATTCTGAAAGCAGGCCATCAGATGATTTGTTAGTTTTAAGTAGATTGGTTCCCTCCTTAATCACCTTGAGAGTAGAACTATTGCATATCTCATCCTCAGAAACTTTTTGAATTGTTAAAGAGTTCAGAAAAGCATCGGTTTTTTATAGCTCAGCATAAAATTGACTACTGTAACTAGAAATTGACAGGAATTATGTGTTTTGTTCAAATCACAACTCAAAACTCATTTGTTCTATTTAGTCTTCANACTANACGTTTTTAGCTATTTTGTGGCTTTGTGTTTTTGTTAAAAAAAATTTTTTATTGCTTAATGTGTTATATTTTGTGTTTTCTTAATGTTGTTTAATGTTTCAATGTTGTAAAGTGTCCTTGGGTGTTTCGAAAGGTGCTGTCAAATAAAATGCATTATTATTATTATGTTTTCCAGGGACATATTGTCATTTTATTGCACAATTTATAACAAATGAAGCAAATATTATATATATATATATATATATATATATATATATATATATATATATATATAAAATATGTTCTTGCTAAGTTTTCTGGCTTTTANTGCCAGAATCTTAATAATTGAGGTAATTCTAACTAACCTAAAGAAGATTTAACTTGAGACAGTAGGAAAAATTTTCTGTCTTTTTATTTGATGTGTAAATATCTGGTTTCAACCTTAGTCGTCTGGACACTGGTCGTTTATCCAGTCGGTCCACTGGTACATGTTTCACTTGGGCTTTTTTAATATATATCAAGTATTGCATGTATCTTTTACTGTCCAACTGATGTTCATATGTACAATATGTTATGTTATAAAAGAATGTGATTAAAATATTTCACACAATTAAGTCTATTCAAGGAGCTCTTCTAGTCTGAACTTCTTGTCTTTTCCTCGTAGCACTACTGAGCGTAACGGTGACGGTCGAGACATGGTGGGAGTTCGCCCTGCAGTCAGTGGATCCGGTTCGCCCCTCCCTTCTTTTCTGTCTCAAAAAGAGAACACAAACGAAACCTTGTCTGCTGGTGTTGGTCAGACTGTTCCAGTCCACTGGTATATAACAGCTGTAGTGTGTGAATGTCCCCTTTGAGATTTCAATTTGATAAATAAAGGGCATTTCATATAAAATTGATTATTATTAAAGCCGTGATAAGACACGAAATAAGTGATGAGTTCAGGGTAAGCATAGGAGTAAGGAGGACCAATAATTTGTAGTAGAGCTCCACCTTGTGGTATACCATAGGTTCTAAAAGTAGGCTGTAACTTAGAATACTTTATTCTTTAAGCACATTTGACCCCATCGCTCCAGATTAACCATTCATGTGGTCTCCATCTTGCTATGTGTTGCATGTATTTTGTTGCCAGTAGTGAGTAAATATTGAGGCTGTTTTTTTTTTGTTTTTTTTTCAAACACCATGAGTTACACATTTAGAAACTAGACTTACCACGCATTGGTTTGGTTGCATTGAAACATTAGTTAAAGTGATATAAGTGCATTAAAATTATGATGATAGATTTAGATTTTTGAAACTTTTCTAGATATCGCCTCCTTTTACTGAAGTATAAACTTAACCTCCCAGCACTGTCAAACATAAAACATTCTTAGATTAATCTGTGGTGGTTTGAATATAAACAAGGTATTAAACTGTGAATTTAAAAGTTTACAATTTTGAAACAGTTTAGTTTTCAAAGAGGCACATAAACTGTCATCTCCCAAAAGGGCAGTGCAGAGTAAAATTTGTCATTTCCATAGCAGAGGCCTCTCCCTTAATCAGAACTACTTCCACTTCTCTAATTTTTTCACAATATTCAACATTAAAATTGTCTGAGCCGAGGTTAGGGCTGTTTGTCTTGACAGAATGGTGAATTCTTGAGAATATACTACGTTAATCATAGCTGCTGGAACTGAGTCAGGGTTTCACATCAGGGTTTGTGATGACCACTCCAACACTTTGTGTTAATCTTAAGTAACATTGTAGGAGCCATATGTATTTTTTTATGCAAAATGTTATTTTGTGTTTACATGAGTTTCATTTGTTACTCTATTTGAAAAAGATAAGCATATGTATTGAGTTTAAGCTTATTATGTGGTGCCTTTTGATTGGTTATTGACTTATTAGTTCATGAAAAGATGAAAGTACTTGCTCATTGTAGAAATCTGACACCTTGAGAGCAATACAGTCTTTTGACCGTCACTTTCTATTTGTTTTGAATCTGTTTGTTATTTTTAATATCATAAAATGGGGTTGAGGTGGTGGTGAGGAGTGACCCAGAGACCCAGGTTGTGAAGGAATGGTGAATTTAATGATGACGCTCACTCAGTCCAGTACAGGCGGCACGGCAGAGAACATGGCACACAGCTAAATACCGGTAGCTACTGACATATTGAAGACTGAAAGGAGAGCTAAGCAGACCAGGACTTAACAGTTCAACTGGAGAGCCGACACACAACTGACCGACAAGAGACAAAGACAACAGGTGGGTTTAAATACACAGGGGGTAATCAAGGGAGCGAGACACAGCTGGGAACAATCAAAGGGAAGACGCAGAGACAGAGACTCACAGGAAACAGGATAAGCATAAACACAGAAAACTACGGATCATGACATTTAATTTCCTTTTAAGTTCAGTAAAGGCTTAAATATGACTGTCGGATTCAAGACCTCTTTTTTTTTTTTTAGAAGAAACATGTCGTGTACGAAAGAGCTTTAAAGGGGCTAAACTAGTGAGAGCTTGCCACACTTACAAACATAATACTGTTTTTAAAATATTGTCTTGTCTGATTTCCTTAGCTGTTTCAATTATATCAGATAAGAAAGCAGGAACTGGACAAAATCCCTTTGGAAAGGGAAGTCTGGGATTCTCTGTTTAGGCTGCTCCTTCTGTGACTAGATCCAGGGTAAGCTGAAGATAATGGATTGATTTCTAATACTCTTAAAAACATATAAGAAAAACCATATAATAGAATAATCCAATTGTTTCTTTTCAGAGATCTACTATACCATTTTGACATTTAAAAGGAGCCATTGAATCAATTGGTGAGGAAAGCTGAGCAATAAATTATTAACTTAATAAAAATACTTTACTTTCAAGCACTAAGATACTCTACCATACCGGCCTGTGTATAATATTTTGATCTACCGCAGGTTTCTATTAATTTAATGAGTTTGTATGTTTAAAACCTACATTTTGCTAAACTGTCTAATGGAGATGCTGAAGTCACAGTGTGGTAAGAAATTCCCTTATTTTTCATCAGCTGGCAAGAAAAGACCCACCCAGCACAGTACTGGTGCTTCTAGTGAGGCTGAGCTAACTGTAGTTTATTGGAGTTAATGCTCCAATGAACTAACCAAGTCCCTATTTTGGCCGAGATTAAGTCAGTGGGTTCCTGGGTTAATGGAATGGGACCCTGTTGGTACCCATCTGGACATTATCGATGGCACTCTGAGTGAGATAAAGATATCATTACTTCTCATCTTTGTCCAATTGGATGTCAGTTTTAAAGTCTCTACACCGGCTCCCTGTAGCTCAGAGAATAGACTTTAAAATACTGTTGTTAGCTTATAAATCACTGAACGGCTTAGCACCACAATACATTGTGGGCGACTGTGGCTGTGTGGTAGAGTAGTCGTCTACCCTGGTCGGAAGGTTGTAGGTTTGATTCCAGCTTCCTCCTGCCACGTGTCGATGTGTCCTTAGGCAAGGCACTTAACCCCAAATTGCCTCCCGATCTGTGTATTGGTGTATAAATGGGTGAATGTGACGCTAGTGTAAAGTGCTTTGAGTGGTCAAAAATGATTGGAAAAGTGCTATGTAAGTTCAGACCATTTACTTTAAAGATTTGTTGTTGTATCAACCTTCCAGACCCCTCTGGTTCTGGTTCTGCTCTGCAGCCCCAGAACCAGACATGGAGAAGCAGCATTCAGTTTCTATGCACCACAAATCTGGAACAATCTTCCAGAAAACTGCAAAACAGCTGAAACACTGACTTCCTTTAAATCTCGACTAAAAACCCACCATAGTTGTATTTGAGGAATGAATGATGTGCATTTTGTTGTGTTTTCTTTCTTTTTAATACTTGCACAATAAAAATGTATGGTATTTTATGTTCACAGGCTCCCTCTATAAGCTGTGTTGGTGAACTGAAAACAATGGCTGCAGTTCAATAAAGCTCGTCCAACAGTTACTTCTTTTTCCTCCTTGATTCCACTAATCAACTCCAATTTGGAGACAAGGATGAGCACTTCGGTGCTGAGTTCACCACCTTTCCTTCCCCATGTGGAAGAGCCGCCAATGCCTTTCAAGATGTGGCATATGTTTTTCGACAACTATGTATTAGTAATAAATGCTAGTAAGACGCATGGCCAGATGCATGTCGAAGCACCGTTTTACTTCACTGTCTGGATTAGCGCCTTTTCTACACAGTGCCGGACCAAGGTATATCTTATGATAAAACTATGGTGGCCCTAGTGAAACATTTATCTGAAAGTTAGCGTTGTAGCCTGCAGACTCACCTTCAGACAGCGAGCTCAACAACCTGACGAAACAGCCCTCCAGTATGTTGCTGCCTTGCGGACATTACCTACTCCCTATGGATTTGGACAGATGGAGGATGAGGCTACAGCTGGAGATAAGCACCCCTTGCGATCCCACTCTGGAAAAGAGTGTAAGATCAGATCAACTGAGAAAAGTGCTTCTTTGGGAATACCAGCATTCTATTCTTAGAAAGTGTTAATCTCACCTGCACCAAAAAACAGACCACACCACTTAACCTCCTGGTTCAGTAAGTTTATACCAAGCTGGTTGACAACACTGGTTGACTCATTAAGACAGTTTCTGAGAACAACCAATCAATCTAAACTTCAATGTGATGATGCAGCAGATCGAAGCTTTGGTAAACTAAAAACAGTGTTTCTGAATTCTGGGCTACGAAAATGAGACTCTGCGTATCCAACTTATTAATAACCCTTATGAGGCTTTGTGTGAATTATGATACAACTTACGTCACAACCAGAACCGCTATTTTTTTCCATGCTAGCAACTCGCTAATTGGCTTTTGTCAGTGGTTTAAGGTTATAAAATTATAAAAATTTTAATTTTATAAATAAGGTTATAAGGTTATGTAGGAACACTAGCTATCCCCGATTAAATGTGGCAATACTGTTTTCCCTCTGCATGCAGCTATTGAGGGGTGGCTTATGCCTAAGCCAGTACACCTCAGTCACTTAACCTTGTTTCCTGGAATGTCCAGGGTTTAGGGCATGTAATCAAGAGGAAGAAAATTTTAGATATTTTTGCAGAACGAAGAAGTTGATATTACAGCTCTCCAGGAGATTAGGCGATCAATTAAATAATGGATGCTGGTTTGGATAAATTCTCCTCAGCACATGTATCCCAACCTAGAGACTCCAGTGGGGTGGCGCGCTGCACTATTTGAGAAGTACTGGCTTAATGTATCTGTTTTTGTCAGTGACTATATTTTCTTTGTGTGTTACTCTTGCACCCTGGTTTCCTCTAACCTACATAGAGTAATAATTCTTTCAGGGGAAGGAGAGGCCGGATTAGAAATGCCTTAATACTAATTCCATTATATTCTCATGAAGGTCATTGGCTGAACATTCTTTGTCTCCAACTGTTGGGAATCTCCGGATGCCTGACTTACAACAGATACAAGCTTGTTTGCTCTACTTGTCATAAGGTAAGTGTTCACAAATAGGCAAACGGGTTGTAAAGTCTGTATACAACTGAACCATCACAATTTCCCTCCAACCAGGGGCATTTCAAACTAGTGTGACGCAGTGAAGCCTGTTCCCAATCAGAATTTGGAGAAACAAAAACAATGGAAACTGCTCTAAAAGTTGCATTAAAAGACCATTAAAAACGCCAACTTTGCATTAAAAGTGTCATTATTTACCGAATGACACTTCATGACAACTGTCATAAACATTCATAAAGACTCCTTCATGTTTATGACAGTGTCATGTCAGTCTTATGCACATTCCTTCAAATAAAGTGTTACCAAGGTGTCTAAAAAAACCATGGTGTGTAAACACAACACACAGAGGAATACTGATTAAAACAATTGAAAATTTTATTGAAAGATATTTTAATTCTTGACCATGAAACATTAATTATAAAGAGTCACTATAATAAACACATTTTGGTCCTATAAGAAAAAGATAAAAACATCATATAATGCAAAACAATGTCAAGATGTAAAATATTAACCTTCCCATAATTATTAGCATTCAGGTGCTTATTACTGAAGAATAACAATCATGTTGTTTTGAATAACCATAGTTGGAATGTAACTTCAGCAGCTGCAGAGATGAACTAATGGCACAAAAAAATTTAACAACAGGTTCTATATGGATCAGCTTTCATCCTGAAAATAAATACAGGACATTAACAAATTCACTTCATATAAATGGTCCATACATCAGAGTTACAACAATAAAACATCCTTCAAAAAGTAAGAACAGTTTGGTGGTGCAGCGGTTAAGCTCAACCCACACATGGAGGCCTTAGTCCTCGACACAGCTGTCGCAGGTTCGATTCCCGGCCTTGGCGACCTTTGCTGCATGTCTTCCCCCTTCTGTCATTACCCACTTTCCTGTCAATTAACTATCAAATAAAGTCACTAGAGCCAAAAAAATAAAAACCTGGAAAAAATAACTTTTCACATAACTATGTCTATTTGTCATTATTTAATAGTACTAAAACCTGTTACTTCTGCTGCTCAGGGTCTAGTTCAGGAAGGAAAACATTTCTTCTTTGCTTCAAGAGTTCAAAAAACACTGTGAGCATAGTGAAAAGTCTGCTTTGTTATGTGGGATAAAATAATACTGCTTTACACCTAAATCTCTGTACTAATAGTCAATATTGGGATCATTATAGTGAGAGTTGTAGTCATCATGGTAACCTGCGTGGTACTCCTCTTCCTGAAATTCAACCTGATAATCACTGTCACTGATTTCTGAACCATTTGTACCGGTGCCCTGGCTACCATTCTTGTGAATAACTGGTTCTGTTGGAGGGGCGCAGTACTTGGGGTCATAAACTTGCCGGCCCAGACCGTACACGCTCATGCCCCTCTGAGATGCCACCTTGTTGGTACCCATCTGGAGGGAGATGGTGGAGTTGTCAAGTGGCTGCAGCGCCACCTTCTGATCAAAGATGTCTCTACGGGTACCAGGAGCCGACATGCCTGCCTGTCAGACATCACATTACAGCATGATTAGTGTAATTTTCTGTTTATGTCCTACACCAGGGGTGGGCAACTCCAGGCCTGGAGGGCCGGTCTCCTTCAACTTTTAGATGTGTCTCTACTTCAACGCACCAGAGTCAAATAATGAGTCGTTAGCAGGACTCTGGAGAACCTGACTGCACTTAAGAGGTGATTCAGCTGTTGGATTCAAGTGTGTTGGACCAGGGAGACATCTAAGAGCTGCAGGACACCGACCCTCCAGGACCAGGATTGCCCAACCCTGCTCTACACTGAGTGCTTTGAGACTGAGAGTGCTTAGATACTTGTCCTTAATCAGGTCATCCTCATTAAGAATATCAGTTCAAATGCAGAAAAAAAATGACGATGGCATTTATGCCAGTGACAAGTGTGTGTAAAACCACTGACCAGCACTGCACTGCAGGTACATCAGCCCATTAAAGTTGAATTATTTCTTTCCAGTAATTAGTTTTTTCTTTTCATGTCAATTATGAAAAGTAAAAGCTTCTCAGAAAAATTCATTCATTCATTGGCTTCTCAGAAGAAGCCTTTACTAGTAACCCTGATCCAGAACCCTGATTCACGGGCTCCGTGGAAGACTACTAGGCTACTAGAAGATGTGACTCAGTGAGTCTCTACCCACTGAGTCACATCTGTCTAAGGGCCCTTTTCCACTAGACTGTCTCTAACCTGTTGGCCAGATTCATCTTCCATTAACAGATCCGGTACAATTCTGCCTGGCTGTTCTCAGATTTTCATATTTACTTTAGGGGTAGTCCTAGTAGGACCGAGCAGGGTACCACACCAAAATGTTTTGATTGACAGCTGACATCATTCATTGATTGGCTCATGATTTAAAGGTAAATTTAATTTTATTTATATAGCACATTTTCAGCAACAAGGCAATACAAAGTGCTTTACGGGATTTCAAAGGAAATACAAGTGACTGACAACTCCAAAAAACATT
Organism: Poecilia latipinna; assembly: GCF_001443285.1. Lineage (NCBI taxonomy): Eukaryota > Metazoa > Chordata > Actinopteri > Cyprinodontiformes > Poeciliidae > Poecilia > Poecilia latipinna. Next base: position 60,172 of record NW_015115392.1, read on the forward strand.
ATAGTTTAGTTGTGGACCATGGACATGCTCTGTGCTATCAGAGAGCTGAGTTTAATTATGAGTTTAAATAATGGTCAGCTCCAGGAAAACACGTGCTAAGTTTTGGAGCGGAATGACCACGATTTAGCATCACTGCTAGCAGCTCGTTGCTTTGAATTATGGACAGCAATAAAGAAGAGAGAAACTGTGAAGCTATGGTCAACTTTCTGACAAAGCTGCAGTTTTGCATCGAGTGTGTGAAACACTGGAACTACATAATATTAGCTTGTGATGTGAATTTTGTTTTTCCTTTTGAGTTAAAAAATGAATAAATGAAGTTCAGGCATGGCTATCTGTCTACATCTTTTTAGTGCATTACCTAACTTCAAAAGGTTGCACATTTCAAAAAATAAAGTGCCAGAATGTAATCATATTTATATGTCCATCCATCCATCCATTTTCTTCCGCTTCATCCGGGGTCGGGTCGCGGGGGCAGCAGCTTAAGAAGGGAGGCCCAGACTTCCCTCTTCCCAGCCAAAAAACAATCGCCCTCCAGTGTGTCCTGGGTCTTCCCCAGGGCCTCCTGCCCGAGCCACCTCAACTGGCTCCTCTCGACGTGGAGGAGCAGCGACTCTACTCTGAGTCCCTCCCAGATGACCAAGCTTCTCACCCTATCTCTAAGGGAGAGTCCAGACACCCTGCGGAGGAAAAACATTTCGGCCGCTTGTATCCGTGATCTCGTTTCTTCGGTCATGACCCAAAGTTCATGACCATAGATGAGGGTGGGAACGTAGACTGACCGGTAAATCGAGAGCTTCGCTGTTTGACTCAGCTCTCTCTTCACCACGATGGACCGGTACAGCACCCGCTTCACGACAGATGCTGGACCAATCCGCCTGTCGATCTCCCGCTCCCTTCTTCCCTCATTTGTGAACAAGATCCCAAGATACTTAAACTCCTCCACTTGGGGCAGGACATCCTCCCCCCCGACCCGGAGAAGGCACTCTACCTGGTGTAGAGCTGGTCCAGTGTTTCACAACCAGGACTAAAACCACACTGCTCTTCCTGAATCCGAGGTTCGACTATCCGATGGACCCTCCTCTCCAGGACCCCTGAGTAGACCTTACCAGGGAGGCTTAAGAGTGTGACCCCCCTGTAATTGGAGCACACCCTCTGGTCCCCATATTGACTATCCATATTTATATGGATAGGGAAATAATCAGTTGATTTGAGTCTTTAGCATTATGTTTGGGCCAGTATTGAATTTCTATACGTTACCCTGTTGTTCACAGGTTGTCATTCACAATGACAGGGGTGTCAAACTCCAGTCCTCAAGGGTCGCTGTCCTGCAGTTGTTTAGATGTGCCACAGGTAAAAAACAGTGGAATGAAATGGCTTAATTACCTCCTCCCTATGTAGATCGGTTCTCCTGAGCCTTGCTAATGACCTAATTATTCTTTTCAGGTGTGGTGCAGCAGAGGCACATCTAAAAGTTGCAGGACAGAGGCCCTTGAGGACTGGAGTTTGACACCTCTGTCACGAGAGGACCCAAATTTGGGTCCTCTCGTGAATGACAGGTGAAAGTTAAATATCTGGGTTTGAGCCCATCAAAACCACAACCTTGAGGTTCTCCATTGCTGTGTGCTGCTGCAAACATCAGTGGAGAGTTAACCACAGTTTCTGTATGCTCATGTCTTGCCCAGAAGAGAGAGGAACAGAACGTATAACGGAAAAGCTCACTACCTGGGGTAGAATTAAGGCACACATCAACCAGTCGCGCTCTAGCAACTTGCCAGTGGAAAATCACCCTAAAGGGTAGGTCTACAACCCTGGTCCTACCTACCTACCATTCTCTGAGTAAAGTTTATTCCAAACCTCCCTTTCAGCTGTGAGATGTTTGAGGGGTTCAGCCCCAAGTTGCCCCATAGCATCTCTATATTAGAGCCAGACATGGTTGACACAGACAAAAAAAATTATTTATGAATTCTCAGCAAATCCTGAATAAAAGCATGAGTATGTTTAGTTACTGCAATGTTACAAGATCCAGTTTTATTTCTGCCTTTGTTGTTTCACACTTGTGAACTTTTTTTTTTTTTTTTTTTTTTTTACAGCGACTCTTTTCAAACCTCTGGAATCTCTTTCTGAAGGGCTCAAAAACCTCTCTGGATCTCACTGTAAGCAGTGCATCAAACTATCATCATGTGTTTTAGACTGCATTCACACTGCGGCCTGAAGTGACCCAATTCCGATTTTTTGTCAAATCTGATTTTTTTGCTGGGCCGTTCACACTGCCGCACATATGTGACCTGTATGTGTTCTGCAGTGTGAACGGGCAAACGACCTGAAAGTGTCCCGCATGCGCAGTAGAGGGCGCCATAACGCCAGTGTTCTCAGTGTTCTGCCCCTAGACATAAATACATAGACCCCTCAAGGAGCGGATCGGCCCGTTGCTGCGATACGTCACAGCGTCCACCATATTGAATATGGCTTCTCTGCCAGTAAGCTAATACAAGTAAATGGACCGAACTTTATAAAGTGCCGTTCTACAAAGTATTTTAAGTTAATACCTGTCATTGACACATTTTCTCACACACACTAATATATTTGGTAATCAAAGAAATGACTAAAGACAGAGTTTCTAACTTTTGATGTGATTATTTAATTGTTTGGGGGCATTTCTGAATAAAGAGCACAATGTTTTTATTTGATAGAAATTATTCTGATCATTTTTATATTGACATTGATGAACAGACACACTTTAACAATGACTTATTAAAGAACATATTTACATAATTCCATAATTTAATGTACATTTAACATTTCAAGACAAGAAAAATAATAATTTTGTTGAATTTATTTTTTTTATACATTATTGAGAAATGACTTTTGATCTATAAATCAGTCATTGTCAAACATTAAACTACATATTTTTCTTACTTTTTTCCAGAGAAAAAAATATTACAGTATGCCAACTAGCAAAGAGTGAAAATAATTCTAACAGTAAGTTATTTTTATTTCATTACATAAGCTGTATTAATACACTAAAACTTCAGATTGAGATTTAAAAATACACAAAAAGTGAAAGAATAAAACATTTATTTATTATACTGGGAACACTGGCCCCAGGCAGGGCTTCAGTCTGCTGGTCACAATGGGAGAACTCAATGACTTCTGAGACGTCCTGGTTCACGGGCTAAAGCTAAGGAGAAAAGAGAAATTATCCAAAAGTGTAATAGAAAATACATATATGTTTCCTTCCTATTCAGAAAAATACATTTTCAGCATGTTGGGCTCTGACTCGTAGCATCTTTATAGCTAAATACCAACATGGTGAATCTGAGCTGGAAACAGACTGAAGAACAGCAGCTCAGGTTCTGATCCTGACTGATCTTTCCTCACAAAATCCTCTGGTTTTTAATTAACTTCTCCTCTAACAGTAGTTTTTCATCACCTCTCTCTCATTAGAAAACAGTGTGAAAACGTTAGCTGCTAAGCTAACAATCAGCGGTTATTTCGGGCCAATTAAGCTACATAGAAAATATTTTTCGGTTGTTTAGAAGCGAATTTCTGGCTGCAAACTCAAGTAATTCTGATCTTTCATCCTTACCTGGGGAAGGTAATGCCAATGAATCCAGTTTGTTTCGTAAAACGGTTAAAACACACAGCACTGGACTTAAGGAGCTCCGATCCTCTGCTGCCACATAGAAGATGGCGGTGACGTTAACGTAGGACTCAGCGCTCAGTGAGGCGTCTAGTATTCATGTCTATGGTTCTGCCAACCGCCATAAAAAGAAGGAGTTGGGGTGCTGTGGTGGCGCAGGGGCGAAGCACAACCCATGGATTGAGGCTTTAGTCCTCATGCTGGTGGTTGCAGGTTTGATTCCCAGCCTGGCAACATTTTGCCGCATGTCTTCCCCCTCTCTCATAACCCTCTTTCCTGTCAAACTACTTTCAAATAAAGGCCACTAGAGCCAACAGAACCTTTGAAAAGAAAGTGCTCAGTGTTTGCGGAAGCAATTGTTGTCCGACCGCTGCCAGCATATTAACAACTTAATCCTCATTATAGTCGGTCAGGGTTGTTATTCTTCCTGCTTGCGTGTATCAGGACAAAGAACAGTGACTTTTGTCGAGTATCAATGATTTTCAGGTTGGATGAATGCGACCTGGACATTAGGTCACATTTGAAGAGGATACGTATCTGATACCCAAGTGGCCTGGGTCACATTCGAAAAGAATCCGACCTGTGTTGTTCAGACTGTAAAGAAAAGATCAGATACAGGTCGCATTACGTCCAACAAATTGGAATTAGGTCACTTCAAGCTGCTTTGTGAATGCAGCCTTAGTTTTCTTTTTTTTAACTATATTGTTTGAATTTCTCAGTGATATAAATTTTAGACTGTTCTCATTTTTTATATGATTACATGCAACTAACCAGTGGATTTTATGAGAACTCCAACTCTGTGACATCATGTAACAACTAAAAAGAATTATCAAAAGTGAGGCGCAAACAGCAGTAAGGTATAACCTGGCTGGCTCCTTTGTTGGTGCCCATCTGCAGACTGATGGTGGTCTGGTCATACGGTTTGTCAGTGTGGGTCTTTGGGTCATACAGATGTCTTCTGGTTCCATACGCTGTCATTCCAGCTTGACTGGCACACTTGTTTGTTCCCATCTGAGGATAAAACAGAAACATGGCCTCTCAAACTCACATCACTTAATTCTCTAGAATGAACATGGAGATTTAGTTTAGAAATAAAAGAGATGTCTGTCTCAGCAAAGACTGAAAATGTATAGGCTGAAACTGTTACCTGGAGCCCAATGACACACTGCCCAGCCTTGATCTTCTCTTCATCAAACTGCCGTGCTTGTTTGTCTGCATATTTCACCCCAATATCAATCTTTGTGTCCATGCCTTTTGTCTTTGCCTGATAGACCCAACAGAACAGAGCCAGAACTAATTCCTCATGAGTTTAATCATTCACCAGCAAAATTCTGCTCAGAACAAAGAATCCATTAGCAATGTGTCTGAACTTACCATGCTGGCCAGTGCAAGCAGTGTGGTCTGTACTTGAGTCATGTTTCCATTTTCAAACAGGTCATTGGCCTCAAAGATATCAGTAGGCTTCAGGCCGTAGGTCAGGATTGCTTTGATGAAATTCCCAAGGTTTTCAAGCTGCAGAAATTAACATAGAGGGAAAAAACAACCAAACAAAAAAACAAACACTTGTTTTAATGTTTTGGCAAGAAACAGAAGACATTCAGCTAGAGATTAGAGAGGAGTCTTACCTTGTGCCAGTTCAGCTGGGAGTGGTTGATCTTCTTAACTGTGCCAGGTTGCAGCTTATTTATTAATCTAAATGGAACAAGACAGACTTGAAAATACCATCTATTTTTTTGAGGTTCTGTAGTCACATACTGAGTGACAACAGGCTCATTCACACACATCCCCATCACTTCAGAGTCCATAACAATAGCATTCAGCTCCAGATAAGCCCAGCTGATTGGATCTTTTTCACAATCAGCTTCCAGCAGCAGGGCTAGTATGTTGTAGATCCTCTGTATGGTGGAATACCTGAATATGCTGCAGTCAGGGGTCACACATGTTAAAAGTTAACTTCAAGAAGGAATAATAATCATTTATAGATTGGCACCACTAATAGTGACAGCAAGTTGGAGGAGCTGGTAGCTCTGTTATTAGAGCTATTCTAGTAACAGAGCTACTGGAGTAGCTTTTTGTTTCTTTTTTTAGACTGGATCATCACGTCTTTGGTTGAAGTGCTGCATGTTTAGACAGTTATTTCCATGGTTTTGGATGCTCTGCAGCTAGAAGGATTTTGTAAAGCAAAATGTTGGACAATGATAGTGTACAACCAAAGGAACACGGTCAAATATTAAAAATAGTAAAGAAACTGGTCCTCGACCAGATTGTTTCGGCCCCAAGCCCAGTGCCTGACTATTACCTTGGGATCCCAATACCAGCATGCTAATCCCAAATAATCCATCTACAGTCCAAGACAGCCATGGTATTCCAAACCACTCATAGTCAGGCAGCTTCTTAATACTTTTTAATATTGCATTGGTGGCAACGGTGGGATCCAGACCTCCTTTGTTGGACAAACAAGTGACAATGATATTGGTCGGCATGATATTCGATCATATCTGTTTTAGATATCGATTATCAACTTTTCACTTCTACTATGGCCAGACGATATCAGTAGGCCACTTGTATTAGGGAAGGAAGTTTGTTTCTAATGAATAGGACAAACTATTATCAAGGTATATTTGGCAGGTAAAAGACCCAAAATTGGATAAACGGCCTTACAATTGGGCTGCACAGTGGTGCAGTTAGTAGAGCTCTAACCTTCTTGCAGCAAGAAGGTTCTGGGTTCGATTCCCAG
>NW_015115392.1:70712-73400 GCF_001443285.1 Poecilia latipinna
TTTTATCGACATTTACAAATAAGAAATTTTGTTAAATTAAAAATTAAGCCAATTACTGACAAGAATATAAATCTAATGGGAATTTTTATTAATGCCTATAATTAAAAAATTAATGGGAAAATTATTTAATTTATTTAAAAAAAACCTAATAGATCTTAAAATCAATTCGATCCTTCATATTAAATCAAGGTGGAAAAGACAGGGCAACTTAACAGCAGATGATGAATGGACAATAATACGGAATAATATGGATTTATTATACGCCCAGTGGATGTATAATAAATCACTACACTGGCAAGAATTTGGATGGAAAAACCTGGTAAGATTCTTGATCACACCTACTTAGAAATGCCACTATAATGGAAATCCTTCTACTTATTGGAGAAAATATAGAAATTAAAATGCAAACCATTAAGTCTTCTGGGATTGCCCAATTATAAAAGATTACTGGAAAGAGATAAATAGTGCCTTACAAGATATTTTCAAACAGAACAGAGCTCAAGCTTATGTATTTTGGCATAATACCTCAAGAAGAAGTTTCAAAAGGAAACAAATATCTGATGACTATTTTATTAATAGCAAGTAAAAGGAACATTACAAGAAAATGGTTATCACAGGACAAACCAACTTTAGACGACTGGAAGCTAATTTAAACACCTGCTCTGTCAGAGTTGGTGTTGGTTGTCTTTTTTTATTTTGTAGCTGAACCAAAGCACACCAAATTTCACATCACATCTACATGGTAAGGTTGTCAAAGTCAAGCAAAAATAACCCGAATCTGTGAAATCAGTGCACCCACTAGTTCAAGGTTGAACTTATAATTCTAATTGCTGCATCAACACAGGAATTGCATGATCTTGATCTAGCTGTCAGAAATTCTAATTTCTCCAAGTGCCAACCTGCTGGCTAAGCTACACACCATCCCTCACAGTAATTAAAGTGAAGAACAAAAACTTTCCCAGTAAATCAGAAACCTGATACACTGTGGATTCCTCTGGAAACAAAGTGATGGCTGTCACTGATAAAAACTGAAGTTCTTTATTTTTTGTTGTTTTATGTTTATCTATTGCTTTCTCTTTCTTCACCTTCCAAATTAATTTCTGTTTTGCGTATCTCTCTTTAATACAGTAACCTCTGGCACCACTGAGCAGCGATACTGCAGAACTTGACATTGATGCTTTAACTTGACTATAATTACACTGTTGCAGAGATTATGATGTGTTGCTCTTCAATCTGGCTTCCATGATTTTACGAAGTCATGCGTGTTAAGAACATCAGCACCAATAACAGCATCTCAACATAGATTAAGTGGAATCTGGTAGACGGGCCCAGTTTAACTGGCCGGCTAAAAGCAATCGGTGATGTGTGAACAAACAGACCTGAAACACAAAGATTACACTCACAGCATCAGATTGGAGCTATGGTAGGGTATGGGGGAATTTTACTTCCACAAGTCAACACATTTTTAGTCTGAATGCAGCATTTCATGTCTTATGTTCTCAAACTTTTAGTACTTGTGCTTACATTTTCAGACTGAAAACAGGTCTTTTTGGAAAGGCAAAGGTGACTTGTGAAAGAATGACTTGGTCTTAACCTCTGCTCACATCTATTTGTACAGAGGAAGAACACAAAAGGCTCTTTATTTTATCAATAACATCTGCTTCCTGTTTGGTCAGTGTGATTTGCCACATACAAATCATTTTAGAGTCAGAGGCTGCACTGAATCTGACAGTCAGATGAGAGATTTCTACCTAATCAGAGGATTTGCAAAATCAAAGCATCCTTCTTCCTCCTGTGTAGATATAGTGAAGATCTGCAGGGAGCTTAGATGAGTCACCCCAAGCCCCCATGTCTACAGTCTGCCATAAAAACTCTCACAAACAAAACTTACTCGCAAAGGATGACTCCATCCTTCAAACCTTTCTGGAAGTTTTCTCCTATAGCCATCCCCGTTACATCCTCGATCCAGAAGCGCAGCTCCTCCTCCTTCTGGGGGTCATATTTTTGAGCAATCTAAAAAAACGGAAACATTTTTTTAGCAAAATGAAGTTAACTTGTGAAAGGTATTGCTAATGTAGTTATGGAAGAATGTCAGTCTTCAGGAAGCCCATTGGTGATTTTCTTTGACAGTTAAATTCTCGTCACAATTTTATCATGATTTTTCTTCATTAATGAAAAAAGAAACATAATCCACAAAAATTTAGAGCAAAAGCACTTTCTGCCACAATGGACATTTACAAAATATGTTCCCATTTTTAAGTACTCTGTATCTCAATCTGCTATGTATAACTTAACACTATTAATGATCTGTTCAAAACTAAGTGGGGTAGTATTACTGCTAAATTTGAACTCCCTTAAAGGGAAATCTATTGTTTTGAAATCATGAATTCTGGTAACTCTTTGCTTGGATCTAGAAAGTCTCAAGCCTAATAATAATAAAGTTGTGAAGAGGTTTGACCAACTTGAACCAACAAAATCTATATTGGACAGGTAATCGCCAGATAACATAAAGCATAAACTTTTAAGCATACTAGCCACTTATGAACTATTTAATATGATGTAAGATGATATAGATTTGGCCCTTTATGTAAGCATTTCTGCTTCTACATAGGCCTGTCACGATAACAAATTTTGCTGAGTGATTAATTGTCTAAAAAATTATTGCGATAAACGATAATATTGTGTAAA